>NC_045445.1:114925088-115044854 GCF_002776525.5 Piliocolobus tephrosceles
CAAACTCATCCTTTTTTATGGCTGCATAGTATTCCATGGTGTATATGTGCCACATTTTCTTAATCCAGTCTGTCACTGATGGACATTTGGGTTGATTCCAAGTCTTTGCTATTGTGAATAGTGCCGCAATAAACATACGTGTGCATGTGTCTTTGTAGTAGCATAATTTATAATCCTTTGGGTATATACCCAGTAGTGGGATGGCTGGGTCATATGGTACATCTAGTTCTAGATCCTTGAGGAATCGCCATACTGTTTTCCATAATGGTTGAACTAGTTTACAATCCCACCAACAGTGTAAAAGTGTTCCTATTTCTCCACATCCTCTCCAACACCTATTGTTTCCTGATTTTTTAATGATTGCCATTCTAACTGGTGTGAGATGGTATCTCATTGAGAGAAATGCAAATCAAAACCACAATGAGATGGTTATTTCTTTTGCTGTGCAGAAGCTTTTTAGTTTAGTTAGATACCATTTGTTTATTTTTATTTTTGTTGCATTTGCTTTTGAGGTCTTGGTCATAAATTCTTTACCTAGGCCAATGTCCAGAAGAGTTTTTCCCAGTTTTTCTTTGAGGAGTTTTATGGTTTCAGGTCTTAGACTTAAGTCTTTAATCCTCCTTGAGCTAATTTTTGTATATGGTGGGAGATAGGAATCCAGTTTGATTCTTCTACATGTGGTTGTCCCATTTTCCCAGCACCATTTATTGAATAGGCTATGCTTTGCCCAATTTATGTTTTTGTATGTTTTGTTGAAGATAAGTTGATTTTAAGTATTTGACTTCACTTCTGGTTTCTCTATTCTATTCCAATGGTCTATGTAGGAATAGACATTTTAAAATGTTGCAATTGGAACTATGGATAAACTTTTAAGATAATAATTTTTAGCCACTGTTCATTTTAGCTGGGGGAAAACAGGAAAAAAGTTTAATCACTTTAACTAAATCAGTTACTTTGTTTATATATATTTAGCTCTGATAATTACAAGGAGATTCACTTTTGAGTTTGAAAAGTAGATTCTAATGCCTAACAAGAGTTTTCTCATTGTCTTTGAGAATAAACACTATTCTAGGTTATTACTGAAATTTCACTTTGTGAACTAATAATTCAGTTTGTGAACTAATGATTCAGTTTGTGAATTTTACCCAATTTTATAAATTCACTTTTTTTTACTAGGGTCTCTGTGTTTGAATTAAGAATGGTTAACTGTTTCTACATGACAGTTTCTCTATTCAAAAGAAACACACTACATTATTATTTTAAAATGTTATTAACATATTTTTCTGTGCTAAAAAAATTTAAAAAAACATTTATTTAAGTAGGCTAACTCATTTAGAATTTGTAAAATATGACAAAACTCTAGGAGAAAGTTTACCTGTGAAAGGAGTCTGTTATGTAAATCAATAGTGTAATTATGATTCACTAAATTATATAAATTTCTGATGAGCGCTATCAATTTTCCTTTTGCTAAAAACTATTGATATTCTACTTTTAAATTACTCTCACTTTTATTGTTCCCCTGAGGACTTAATTATCAGTTTGGATCACTTAAATTTGAATTATCATTCTGTTCTTGGAAAAATATATTTAAAGAAATAATGATTTATTATGCTAGATTTATCATTATTTTTATTTGGGATTGCTTTTAATGTGCATGAGTTACAAAGACATAACTGTGAGATCCCATTTTCTATAATTTTTTTAGTGATTCCATACATTTCTGAGTTTACATTTTTTAAAAATTATGGCTCAAAAAATGCAAGGCATAAGTAAGTAAGCTTTTCTAATGGGTCAGTTATGGAAACACATCAAAATACTCTAGAACTAAAAGTTAGTTTCTGAAAGAAATTAACTTAATGTACAGATTTTATAGGAATTCTGGATGTATTTAATATCATGATGCTAGAAGAATGTCTTACCAATCAATATTACTGGATTTCTTGTGTATCAGGTTGTAACAGATACCTGAATCACCTACCAGATAGGCTCATTCCTGTGTCCATTCCAATAGAACTCCGATTTTGTTCAGCTCTCCATCCTCACAATTTCACAGTAGTCTTCAGTAAAGAAATGAGACTATCCCTTGTCACAGAAAATGAATCATACTTTAATTCATTTATATGCTTCCATGCCACTTGCCGTTTACAGGTTTAAGTATGTGCATGAGATGCAACTTGAACCAATTAAACATCAAGTAAGTTTCTCTTGCCAATGAAAAGGATTCACTTAACAACTAAATGCTTGAGCATTTATATATAGATATATATGTACATATATGTAATATAAAATATAGACTGCCCACTGATTCATTTATAATTTCATATATGTTAGTATGTATTTAATAAGCTCTTATAAGACTGAGTGGACTCTGGATATGAAATAATATACCAAGTATGGTAACACACGGTAACACATGGACAAATTGTAGTTGAATCAATAAGGCATTCACAGAAATACATTATTATTATTTATTCTCCCACTTTATGAAGATTTTAATCCTAGCATTAAATGTAACACTGTCTTTTTTAAAATAAAACCTCCATTTCTAAGAAGTTATTTGATGAGAAAATATTTGAGAGGTTATTTGATGAGAAAATTTGAAGAAAAAAATTTAACTGTACAACCAGCTAATTAGAACTTTGTCAAATAACATTGCCTTTAATTCCCAGAAATCCAATACGTTATGCTCAGTGAACTGTAACACCTGAGTTCTTAAAGTAGAATACTTTAAAATAAAATAACAGGCTTCTGGGGTAATATCTCCTCTTTGGGAGTTTCTTATGTAGAAAAAAAAAAAAATACACTATTGAAAAACCAATTCTTCCAAAATTGTATTTAAAAGATGATTCTTTCAGTGAATAAATTTTAGAGTTATCTCAAGGAATAAATAGAAGAAATATTATTTTATTTCAAAGAGAAGACTGTCTATTGTGGCAAGCAACAAACCTGAAATAAATAAAACGTGACACTTAGTCTATGAAGTCCGTGAACCTAGAGAACAATGGTTATTTTACTGTCTTAGAAAAGTTTAGGAAGTTTGGATTTGAATTCAAACTTTAATTTCAACTTATAATGTCAACTTGAAATCGTTTGGAATAAACATTGAAAACCTTCTTTGAAAGTTTAATCAAAGGAGAAAGAATTTGAATACCAAGAGGATGGAAATGTTAACTTCTGTTATCTGAAATATCTTCAATTGCCTTGAGCCATTTTAAAAATAAACAAGCTTACTGATATAGAGGGAAAAACATCTAGCTTGTGAATATAATAAAAAAGAGAAAAAATATCATTTACCATATTATTTACTTCCTCAATTTAGAAAAGGGAATAAACATTTATTAATTATGCACTATCAGGCACTACACGTTCAACAAACACTATCACATTAGTTCTTCCGAATAGCCATTTGAAGTAGTTTTTCTTTTTTTTTCTTTCTTTTTTTTTTTTTTTTGAGAGTCAGAGTCTTGCTCTGTTGCCCAGGCTGGAGTGCAGTGGCGCAATCTCTGCTCACTGCAACCTCCATCTCCCAGGTTCAAGTGATTCTCCTGCCTCAGCTTCCCAAGTAGCTGGGACTACAGGCATGCACCACTACGCCCAGCTAGTTTTTGTATTTTTTGGTAGAGACAGGGTTTCACTATAAGTTGGCCAGGGTGGTCTCGAACTCCTGACCTCACATGATCTGCCAGCCTCAGCCTCTCAAAGTGCTGAGATTATAGGCGTGAGCCACTGCGCCTGGCCTGAAGTAGTTTTTCTTATGCTCATTTATCAATATAGATAATAGGATTCAGAGAGATTTTAAAGTAATTTACACAAGCTTTTACAGTTCCTAGGTGGCAGAATCTAGATTTAAATTTAGATCTGATCCAAAAACTGTATTTTCCTAGCTTTATTAGGACATTAACAATACAATTGCCTCTTTAATATGCTTAGGAATGCATTTTTATTTATATGTAAAACCAAATGAACTAACAAATAAACCCTGCGATTGCCAACAAAGTACCTTTAATGTAAGAATTTTAAATGCTGTGCAAAATTATCCTCACTAACTGCTCTTCTGGTCCCACATGGTCACATGGCTACAGAATATACTATATCTTTCTTTCTCTTCCAGCAGCTTCCTAGTGGCCACACAGGGGCCATCCTATCCATAGGTTATAGTTGCTTTTTAAAATCTAGGCATTTCCTAGGAGCCGATGAGATTTTAGAAGAGGTGATGTTAACATGAAAAAGTATGGGTAGACTTCTGAGATATTCTATCCAAATTTAGGAGTTTTGCAATTATAATTTAGTTAAATTTTGTACTTGATACACATATAATTCCATTAAGAAACTCTGAGTTATTGATTTTCATTTATTACTCATGGTTTTCATTTTTTGGTTTTTTTTTTTTTTTTTGGTTTTGTTTTCTGAGAAGGAGTTTTGCTCTTGTCGCCCAGGCTGGAAGGCAATTGCGCAATCTTGGCTCACTGCAATCTCTGCCTCCTGGGTTCAAGCGATTCTCCTGCCTCTGCTTCCCGAGTAGCTGGGATTACAGGCATGCGCCACCATCCCCGACTAATTTTTTATTAGTAGTACAGCTGGGGTTTCGCCATTTTGGTCAGGCTGGTCTTGAACTCCTGACCTCAGGTGATCCACCCTCCTCTGCCTCCCAAAGTGCTGGGATTACAGGCATGAGCCACCATGCCCAGCTTCATTGTTTCCATCTTTAACAAAGAAATACATGATATTTAAAGAAATTTTAAAACAGAGGGAAAGCCACCCACAGCTAAAACATCCTTTCTCTAAACAGTTTATTTTTTCCTTAATAAAGTTAGATATTTTTTGGTGTCTAACTTTGCATTGTAAAATTTAATCATTATTTACATTGCTCCATAATATTCTGTCATAATGGTTTTGCTGTAGAACTGATACTGAGTTGGTGTGCCCTTTATAAGAATAGTCCAGTCATTTAAAACCAGCATCTGTTTGGATTTGGCCAGCATCTCTTCCAGTGTCCTTGAGTCAACAATGTCTTAATGGTTTCTATATATTTTTTACATATTACCTATAGACAGTTGATTCTTTATATTCTTATGTTGCATGTTAAAGCTATTACATTAGAGCTATTATGTCATTGTGGCTTTTTTATGTATCATTGCAATTAACACTCTTGTCCATTAATCCGTCTGGGTTTTTTTGTTCTCTAGTTGACATCTTCTGACCAATGAATAGGTGTGTAAACTATGTCGATTTTTCTTGGCCGTAAAAAACAGTAAAGAATCCTTACGGTACACATTGTCTTTATGAAAGGAAGTTCTATTTGAGGAAATAATTTTAAAAAATCTATTTTACCTTTAATGGGCAAGATGAAGAGTTAATGCCACTATATACTAAGTATCTTAATCTCGACACGAAATGAAAATGATTCTAGAGATATGTTTCTAGATAGATATGGAGCAACCACAAGTTCATGCAAAATGTGTTAATTTTAAGTCATGTTTTGGACGTTTATGAACTCATATGGAGTGACAAATCCTTAATTAATAGCAGACATCATCATCTCTGGATGCTTATCTCTCAGGGATCAGCAAGAAAAGAAACACACAGCATGCTGAAATGGGTCAATTATGAGAGGTAATAAGAAGCAATATTCGAAGTTGTGGGAAGGGTTAAGGGAAACTAATGAATACCATGATGCAGATGGCTCCTCGCTCTGGAGACAATAGAAAGACATAACTCACCACTAGGCCTAAAAATGGTAAAATGCGAGGAGGGAGCAATTACTAGATCCCGGAAATGGAGCAGCTGAGGAGAGGCCGCCCAACAAGAGCTGTGACCTTTGAAAAAGAAATACAGCCATTTACAACCTGAGCTCTTGCAGGTGTAAAAATTAGAGGTTCTTCTTCAAAGAAACTTTCCTACCCATCTAATTAGGAATAAATAGTAACTTCTCCTAGAAGCAAAACTTATTCAATGACCTGTGCTAACATTCTTAAATATCTGCTAGCCGTAATAAAGAAATCAATGTACTTTATGTTCTTAGCTCCCACAATGTAGCCTAAATATTGGCCCTGGCATGCTTATACTGGTCTAAGCCCGCATTAGGTCATGGTCTGTTCCTCTTCCTTATTTGAAGGTGTTTTTACCTTTCTCAGCATTCCACAAGTTACTTCCTCCTTCCTTTGTTCTCCTCTGTCTTTGTCTCTTTTGAAAAGTTCTCAGTTGCTAGCCAGTCGGGACAAATACAGAATGTGAGGTCCTGTTCCAGCCAATGGAAACCAGACACAGCATTAGAGTAAACGCTTCAGGTTATAAATGACCCTGTCTCCTTTGTTCAGTGTACTCTCATGGAGAAACTGCTGGCGAGTGTACCCTTTCTGCAGAAAGTAAAAATGACCTTGCTGAGAGAATTAAATTTATATTCGAGTGCTATTTCTTTGCAGCACCAGGGAACAAGCATTCTGTTTCTAAATAAACATTTTTTACATACAACACAGGGAAGGAGCAGTAAAGAGGATACAGCCTCCATACACCTTTGAAAAGCACTCAAGTTATATGTGTATAGTGCCATGCTACTTAAGAGAAGGGCTTGGGTTTGTCCTAGGTTATGGTTATGCTAAGCTCCTCACAATTTTTATACCACATCCAATGACAGCAGACCTGTTCAAGCAGAATTGGTTTGCACCATGAGAAATGGTATTTCTTTCTTTTTTTTTTTTGAGACAGAGTCTTACTCTGTCACCCAGGCTGGTGTGCAGTGGCGCAATCTCGGCTCAATGCAAGCTCTGCTGCCTCCCAGGTTCACGCCATTCTCCTGCCTCAGCCTCCTGAGAAGCTGGGACTACAGGCGTCCGCCACCACGCCCGGCTAATTTTCTGTATTTTTAGTAGAGATGGGGTTTCACCGTGTTAGCCAGGATGGTCTCGATCTCCTGACCTCATGATCCACTCGCCTCTGCCTCCCAAAGTGCTGGGATTACAGGCGTGAGCCACCGCGCCCAGCCGAGAAACTATGTATCAAAGAAAGTTAGCAACTTGCTCCTAGGCATACCAGCAGCTGGTACTATATACTAAGATTCAAATACAGTTATATCTGATTCCAAATCCCATATTGACCAATATTATTTGGTATATTTATATGCAATGCAGAGAACAACTATTTTAATGGCATTGCCAGTATTCTTTGATAGATAAGCACCAGTCTTGTGATATTTAAAAAGTTATTATAGGTGTTGAGGCTTAATTTTCTCTTCCACTAAAGTGGGATGAATCTTTTTGAACAGAACAAATACGTATATTCTGTCCTATCTGGGAAGGATTCAATTATGTGTTGCAGTCCAAATATGCTGTATTATATTACAGGTAAAATCATACTAGCATGCCAGAGTAAATAACTAGGTAAGTTCCTCTTAGTGACAATAAAAAGTTATATTGCTCAGATGGTGCTGTCCAATAGAACTTTCTGCAATAGAAATGTTGTGTATTTATCATGACCAATATAGTAGCCAATAGCCATATGTGACTATTGAGCCCTTAAAATGTTACTAGTGGGGCCAGGCATAGTGGCTCACACCTATAATCCCAGCGCTTTGGGAGGCTGAGCGGATGAATCACCTGAGGTCAGGAGTTTGAGACCAGCCTGGCCAATATGATGAAACCCCATCTCTACTAAAAATACAAAAATTAGCTGGGCATGGTGACCAGTGCCTGTAATCTCAGCTAATTGGGAGGCTGAAGCAAGAGGATCACTTGAGCCTGGGAGGTGGAGGTTGCAGTGAGTCGAAATCGCGCCACTGCCCTCCAGGCTGGGCGACAGAGTGAGACTCTGTCTCAAAAAAAAAAAAAAAAGCTTCACGTATAAATACTGTTTTGGACACACATGGTTAGAAGACAGTAAAGGTGACACTGTAAAAATTTTAAATCATTAATAACTAATTACCACCCCAATGTAAATTTGACTGATCACTGTCAGTATTAATTCTACAGTAACATCTGAATCATCAACCAATTTCCATATCCCTTTCACAGGTATTAGGGAGCAGATATCAAAAGATGGTAAACCCAGAGCATAAACTTGTAGATGTTTGGTGATGAAATGAGACTGGACCTATTTGAGATTGTTTCACAATTTTAAATCAGGGATTGGTTATACAGAGCTTTCTTTCTTGAATTTTTTTTTTTTTTTTTGTGCTTCTATCTGGAACCATCTAGGATGCTTGTGTTACTGCTTTAACGAAAGTTTTTAAAGGGATTCTTAAAAAATACTGTATTTTCCTAACATATCTCTGAGGTGATAAAAGTCTAAGAATCATAGTTTATGTGTTTTATTCAGATCCAGCCCATTTTCTCAATTGTTAGATAAGATTCTTGAGAAAAGGTATTATTTTTTACATTCTGGAGGATCCTTATAGCACATAGAACTATACTGAGACCAAACTCGATAATTCCTTATAATTTTGACTCTGCTGGTAAAACACACACTTGTTAATTCTCACGATATTGAAAATTTGAATATTCTAGACATTATAATTTACTTATGAATCATTCTGTTTGATATTCCCAGATGCCCTTTGCTAAGGCAGCTCAGAAGGGAAATATGTGTGCTTGTGGTTTGTGTGGTTACACGGTTTGTTGTAAACTTTCTCTTTTACCTAAAGAAATATTGTCCCTTTGGCCAGGTGCAGTGGCTCACACCTGTAATCCAAGCACTTTGGGAGGCTGAGGCGAGTGAATCGCTTGAGGCCAGAAGTTCGAGACCAGTCTGGCCCACATGATGAAACCCCATCTCTACTAAAAATACAAACAATTAGCCAGGTGTGGTGGTACATGCTTGTAATCCCAGCTACTTGGGAGACTGAGGCAGGAGAATCGTTGAATTCGGGAGGCAGAGGTTGCAGTGAGCCAAGATCATGCCATTGCACTCTAGCCTGGGTGACAAGAGCGAAGCTCTGTCTCAAAAAAACAAAAAAAAAAGTTGTCTCCAAAATACAGGATGGCTTCAAACAGATCACATTATCTCTCTGAAACATTTTAACTTATAGATGTAAAAATGTATATTACAGAAACATTATTTAGAAACACAACTTTAGTTTACCTACCTCTGTAAAATCTCCAGAGCCAGAGAACAGATTAAAATATGCATTCACAAAGAGCTTTTTTAATCATCTCTTTATTTTACATCTCTCAAAAATTCTGGAAGAAGTCGTGTTTGATTTAGCACTCTTAAGGGACACCATACATTTGAAGTTGTTAAAATAGCTTACAGATTTATATTAGATTTCCATTATCTATCCTGTCTTCTCTTTTGGATATCATGTAAATGTATCAGATAAATAAATTGAGATTGATTTCTAACAAATTTTATGCATTTTGAGATGGCTTACAAAACATTCAATGTAGAAGTTGATACTGTTACCAAGCATGCTCCTTTTAATATAAGAAGACAAAAAACTTCTGAAATGAGGCACATTTAAAATATGACAGATTTATATTGTGGAGGTAGTGCTAATAGTCCCCAAAGCTACTAATACATGAGTTTGTACACTAAAGAAAAGAGAATTAAAAAGAAAGTTTGCACTTCATTGCACTTCCACTCTTCATTCTTGATATAAATTGAATGTAAATTAGCAATCTTCCTGTAAACACAACATAAGCAATGACTAATATTGATAGTCTACTTTTAGGTTCCCTTGAAATTGTTCTGCTTGTCTGTTCAAACCATAGCAAGAGACATAAAAAGATTGTTTTAATATGTCGAGTGAATTGTACATGAAAAATTGCATTCCCATAAAAGGCTGATCTATGAATGCTAACATTTATGTTGTTCACTATTTCTGTGTACTCATATCACCCGTGTGAGTGTTGCTTGATTTGGCAGAAGTAATGGAATTTTAAAAAGCAGTTGCATAAGCAAATATATCCATTTTCCATATGTACATATTTGCAATTTAGCAAGTCATTTGCTTTTGTTTAAATATTCAAAACGTTGTCGTATGCATGTTGTACACATTAAGATTTTATGTATTTTAAAAATTATATATGTGTATTGATATATTTATATACACACAGAGCAAAGCTTGAAATAGCAAAAGGTAATTATATGCATATTGTATATACTACTTTGTATTAAATATGTAGTTTATTGATCTTTAAAACCAAATTTATTTTTGTAATAAAGAGTGACACAAATTTAGATTGTGATTTTTACCTTTTAAATATTTTTACAATTTAAAAATCTCAGCTACCTCTTTAACCTAAAATCTGTGTTACTTGCCTCAAAATGCCCTCGATCCCAACTACACAAAATTTCTTGCTCTTTTTTTTTTTTTTTTTTTTTTTTGAGACAGAGTCTTGCTCTGTCGCCCAGCCTGGAGTGCAATGGCATAATCTCGGCTCACTGCAACTTCCACCTTCTGGGTTCAAGCGATTCTCCCTCCTCAGCCTCCTGAGTAGCTGGGATTACAGGCAACCACCACCACACCCGGCTACTTTTTTGTATTTTTAGGAGAGACGGAGTTTCATCATGTTGGCCAGGCTGGTCTTGAACTCCTGACCTCAGGTGATCCACCCACCTTGGCCTCCCAGAGTGCTGGGATTACAGGTGTGAGCCACTGCATCCAGACTTCTTGCTCTTTCTTAAATATATTATGCAATTTTATATAGCACATACATATTTCTGTGTCTGGGACACCCTTCCTCCCTATATCTACTCCTTGCTATTTCTTCTAACCTAATTTACATCCCTCTTTCTATGTTTCTCTTGCTCTTTTTTCTTGAGATTTGTCAAGTCGTGCTGAAACTATTGCCGTCTTTCTCAAAAGACTGTAAGTTCATTGATGGCAGAACTTAAGTGTATATTAGTGTCTCCCAGAACTCACACAGGGTCTGACATAGAGTAGTGTAAAAGTCAGTGTTGTTGAATGAATGAAGAAAGGAATAGAATAACTGCTTTCTACAGGTGATTGTGTGTAAACAAAAAGTCATATGATTAATCCTTCTATGAGCAAAAATTGGTTAAGATTACAATTAAATCTGAATGTGAAGATTGTACTGCAGAAAAAAAACATACATTTTCAATATTTATGTCACAAAAGCAACCCATCGTCATATAAGCAGAATCTGCAAACATTTCTTTTAAGGTGCATATAAACTCATGGCAAATTTATGTTGCATTAGTCTTTTTTGATGTTCTGAACTTCCATAAAAAAATCAACATAGTATTTAAAATCTATTGTAAAATATATTGAAGTTTCATTGATTTTATTAAAATATACATTGCTTTATTTTATATCTATATATACTATAATCAGATCTGAAAACTCATCAAGATTATGGCATAGTTGATTATGTCTTAGTTATTATTTGTACTTTTCCATAGCCAACATGCAATAAAGGTTTGGTTCTAAATATTTTTTTCCTTTTTATACCATTTCAATCAAAACATGTTACAATTGAGTAAAACAATCTGAACCAGCCTTTAATAATACATGACTTCCAAGATTGTACTAATTACTTTGTCTGTTTTTGTCTACTGTCTTCCACAATGATTTAGAGACATTTTCTAATAATAAAATGTGCAAACAAATTAATGAAAATAAAGAAGTATATATATAATTGACTAGAGCCAAATATGTATGCAGATTTAAGGCCTGCTGTTTTAGTTCACTCATTCAAATTTTAATTAAAAACAGTACAGAAAAGGCACTAGTTGCTGGAGTATGATGAGAAAACAAAACAACAACAAGATAAAAACTGAAAGCATGTTTGCTATCCTTGTGAAACTTACTGTCAATGGGGAAGACGTACACTCAGTCAGGAAAATGTTAATATTTACAAAAGTAATATTTACATTACCTGTATTCAGAAAGAGAATATCAAGGAAGCCTATTCTATTGGAGGAAATAGCTTATGCAAAGCTCCTATTGTGGGAAGGAACAGAAAGGCCAGGGTAACCATATCTAAGAAGAAAATTACAGGCTGGGCACGGTGGCTCACTCCTGTAATCCTAATACTTTGGGAGGTCGAGGCGGGCGGATCACCTGAGGTCAGGAGACCACCAGAGACATGGTGAAACCTCGTCTCTGCTTTAAATACAAAAATTAGCTGGACGTGGTGGCGGGCACCTATAATCCTAGCTACTTGGGAGGCTGAGGCTGGAGAATCGCTTGAACTTGGGAGGTGGAGGTTGCAGTGAGCTGAGATTGCACCACTGCACTCCAGCCTGGGCGACAGAGTGAAACTCCATCTCAAAAATAAATAAATAAAATAAAACAAATAAAAAAGAAAATTATGGTGCTACAAGACAAGGAGGAACTACACAGAAACCTCTTCATTCAAGGTCTTGCAGCCCGTGGTAAAGATCCTGAGTTTGGATATCTATATTAAAAGCAGTAGTATGCTATTGAAGAATTGTAAGCAAAGGCTGTCTTGATCACATTCATCTGTCAAATAGCTCTTTATTGGTGAGGTTATGAGAGTATATTGAAAGTAATGTAATCAAAGCAAAAGAGGTCACTTGCTTAGATTAAGGGTGTTGGCTAAGAAGATAAATAATTGATTCGTATGTTATTCTGGGACCCCTAGAAGTCAAAGAAAATGAAAAATAAGACCAATTCTGAAATTATTATTTTCAGAGAAGAGAAATATCTTCAGGAAAAGAGAATTTTGTTCTATAATTGTCTACTAAATGAAAATGTTCACTTATGACTTTAGTGTATATAGACTAATTTATTTAGCTTGTAAGTGAATATTCTTTTCTATTTTCTTTAGGTTTTGCTAAAACACACTACCAAATATTCAGGATATTTGGTAGTGTGTTTTAGCAAAACCTAATATTTGGTAGTATGTTTTAGCAAAACCTAAAGAAAATAGTAAAGCACACATTTCTGTTATTGATACATAATGATCAGACGTATTTCCATGATACATGTGATATTATAAAGCAAAACTTTTAAAAAACACTTTTCTAGAGATTATACCTTAATTTCGGCCTGTGGAACATTGCTTTAGGAGATATTCATGGCTGCTCTGTGTTCAACTACATTTGAGAGTCACCTCATAATAAATCCTTTTATATCGGGTCACTTGCAAAGGCTTAATTGAGCATTTGACTATCATATGCCACAGAATGGATCAGACACTACAAATAAAAAACTAAAGAGAGTTTGCCTTTTATGGTCTTCATCTTCTTAAAAAATCAGATATTAGACAAGCATATGTAAATAGTCAAGAGTTGTGATAAATTTTCTAAATAAAAATAAGTGCATGAGAGAGGATAATAGTATTTAATTCAGGTTTGGGATCAGGAAGGTCTCACTGTGGAATATTTATCTGAAATGTAAAGGGTGAACCAAGAAAAGAGTGATGTGGAAGAGCATTAGAAAATCTGGAAGAAACAAATGTAGCTGAAGCAAAGATTATGCTTATTTTGAAGAACCTTTTAGCTGCAATAAATAAAAGACACAAAATTATCTCCAATTCTCTAAAGCAGCCTTCATGACTATTCTTCATCCTGTTCACATGTTATGATCTTCAGCCCATACTAAATAGATAACATCATCTCCTACTTCACTGGGGGCTTGAAGGGAGAAAACAGTGAGCTAAACTTTTACAAGACATTATTTGTCCAGCTGGAAATAAAAAGTAGAAAAAAATAGAACTTTCTATGTATAGAGGCTATAAAGACCTTAATTGATTTTTTAATTTGTTTAGTTCATGCATCCTTTGTGAGTCTGATAAAAACTGTGGCACTTCTCAAAAAAAATACATAGTGAATATCCTTTACATACAACCTTTTACATAAAAATTCAGCAGTTCAAATGCTCCTGTAATCCATTCATGAGCCATTCATAATCCATTCCTAAACCAGCTTTTGGTTAAGTATCCCTGCTTTCAAGTGTCTTGATAAAATAGTGAAAGAACCAGAAGACACATAAATATAAATAGAAAACTAAATAGAAGTGTACATCTACTAGAATTTTGAAATACCATCATTTTTAAACTATAAATTTTAAATTTAGTTTATGGCTTAAGTACAGACCGTATATTCCCATAAATGTGAATATATGCATTTATGTGCAAACCTTTGCTCACAAACTCATATGCTTGGTGTTTGAGATTTCTCAGTCCTGGACTGAGAGTTGGGGAAAAGTTATGTTTTCTTTAACATTCTCTCATAGAACCAAAATAATAGGAGAATCAGAAAAACATAGGCCTTAAATTTTGGCTTGAGATCAGCTTCTTACCTTACCTCTATTATCTCAGACAAATTACTTAAATGTTTATACCTACGTTTTATCTACTTTAAAATAGAAACGAATACCTGATACAAATTGTTCTTATGAGGATAATATATGAATATTGACTGAAAGATTTAAGGCTTTTTTTGACTTAAAATTATCCTGTTAAAGATAGCCTTTTCTCAAGAAGGACATAAAAATAATAATAGTAAAGCTTTGTGACTACAAAAAACTATATATAGTATATGTATGATGTTTAATATATATTATAATATAGAATATAATAATATTTCATAATATAACATAGAATATTATAATATATAGAATATATAGAATATTATATCATATAATATAGATATAATATATAATATAATATAGGATATACTAATATAATATAGAATATAATAATATTCTATACTATCATTTAATATGAAACTCACATAGACTATATTTATAGTTTTGGGTAAATACATGTATGTAATTTTGGTATATGTACATGGCTTATGAGGGTTTTGGTGGAGACATGAATATGGTGTTAACTAAATTATCATAATAAGTCCAATGAGCTGTGTGAGCTGGCCAGTTTAAGCAAACAACTTCCATTTATCTCTGAAGTCATTCCTCTAGATTGACTGAAAAAAAAAATCAATTTCCTTTAATAAACATGGTTTACAAGCTTTGTGGTCATCATTTACTTCGTGGTTAAAGTTTACATCAATGGAAGATTAAACAGTAACTTTGTGCTCACAGGTTGAGTATCTTAGGAGTTTTGTAGTTACTTACTTAAATATGTCAAGGAACTTTCATAGTTGTATGGTTGGACATACTGGGAACTTCTTGCTCCTTCTCATTAGTTTGTGAAATCAAAAGACAGAGTTACAGCAAATTTAAACTTGAGTAAGTCCTTTGCTCTACTTCATTTTTCTCCCAAGAGACTTCTTTTTTTTAAATGTCCTTTTGTAGAGGCAAATGTAAATATTCTCTGAACTCTACTTCTGTATCTCACTGCAAAGAATAATAATTAGCTCATTAATTTCAATTTTTGTAATATGCTTAGGTCAACAAGATTACTTCTAAGGGCTTCTCATCAAATACCCCTGTGTACTTTAGGTTCTTTTACTTTTAGCAAGGCTGGTTCAAAGTTTTTTTAATTCATATTTTAAAAAAATGTTTCCAAGAGTCACATTGTATCTCCTTTATACTGACATTTATTATCAGGCTGTTTTTTTGAGATGGTATCTTGCTATGATGCCCAGGCTGGCCTGGAACTCCTGGGCTCAAGCTATTCTCCCACTTCAGTCCCTCAAGTAGCTGAGATTTTAGGCGTGAGACACAGTTCCTGGGTTTATCACTTTGTAAGGCTGGAGCAATCAGTTAAGAATGGAGTAGCAACAGGGCCACACAGTGGTTCACGCCTGTATTCCCAGCACTTTGGGAGGCCAAGGCAGGTGGATCACGAGTCAAGATCCAGACCATCCTGGCCAACATGGTGAAACCCCATCTCTACTAAAAATACAAAAATTAGCTGGGCGTGGTGGTGCACGCCTGTAGTCCCAGCTACTTGGGAGGCTGAGGCAGGAGAAGTGCTTGAACCTAGGAGGCGGAGGTTGCAGTGAGCCGAGATCACACCACTGCACTCCAGCCTGGGTGACAGAGCGATACTCCGTCTCAAAAAAAAAAAAAAAAAATGAATTGAGTAGCAGCAGATATCACGAGCCTCCTCATGGTCAATATTGGTTTGAGCCAGCCAACTTCACATTTAGATATATGTGTGTATCTAGCTGGATGGGCCAGGCTATTTGCTCATCTCTCAGTTATTTTACTATCCTGTTTCATCCTTTTCCATAACATAGTTACACTCACTTTTTTGTGTCACTTTAATTACACATTAATTACCAGAGCCAGTCATTAATGGGCAAGAAATGTCTTTGTTTCATTTCAAAAGCTCAAAATATTTCTTTGAAAATTAAACAGTTAATTTCCAAGCCACTCATTTATTTTATTATGTTTTAATATCAGAATTATAAAAATATTTAATATGGCATCTGATAATTAATATTTATTCTTGTAAGTCTGCTATTTCCATACTAATTTTTCCTCTCCACTATTCCACTATAATTTCTCAGCAGCTTCTTTTTTTTTTTTTTTTTTTTTTGAGACGGAGTCCCCCTCTGTCGCTCAGGCTGGATTGCAGTGGCACGATCTCAGCTCTCTGCAAGCTCCGCCTCCCAGGTTCATGCCAGGTTCTCCTGCCTCAGCCTCCCGAGTAGCTCTCGGCAGCTTCTTAATTAAAAAATCCGTAGTGCCGGGCGTGGTGGCTCAAGCCTGTAATCCCAGCACTTTGGGAGGCCAAGGCGGGCGGATCACGAGGTCAGGAGATGGAGACCATCCTGGCTAACAAGGTGAAACCCCATCTCTACTAAAAATACAAAAACTTAGCAGGGCGTGGTGGTGGGCGCCTGTAGTCCCAGCTACTCGGGAGGCTGAGGCAGGAGAATGGCGTGAACCCCGGAGGCGGAGCTTGCAGTGAGCCGAGACCACACTACTGCACTCCAGCCTGGGTGACAGAGCGACACTCCGTCTCAAAAATAAAAATCAGGGCCAGGCGCGGTGGCTCAAGCCTGTAATCCCAGCACTTTGGGAGGCCGAGACGGGCGGATCACGAGGTCAGGAGATCGAGACCATCCTGGCTAACCTGGTGAAACCCCGTCTCTACTAAAAAATACAAAAAACTAGCCGGGTGAGGTGGCAAGCGCCTGTAGTCCCAGCTACTCGGGAGGCTGAGACAGGAGAATGGCATGAACCCGGGAGGTGGAGCTTGCAGTGAGCTGAGATCCGGCCACTGCACTCCAGCCTGGGCAGCAGAGCAAGACTCCGTCTCAAAAAAATAAATAAAAAAAAATAAAATAAAAATAAATAAAAAATCCGTAGCTCTCTAATGCAGATACGATTGTGGCATATTCATTCGTTACTTTAAGATCCTCCCCCAGTGTTGAATTCTACCAGTTGCAAGGTGCTTCCATGGCTTTGGACAAAGTGCAGAATAAATTAAATAGCTTCTCAGCCTTCATGGAATTCACAGTAAGGCAGATCCCATATTAACTCAATTAAAATATATTGAGTTGAAGCTGGATGCGGTGGCTCACATCTGTGATCCCAGAACTTCGGGTGGCCGGTGGGGTGGGGGGGGGGGGGTGGATCATTTGAAGTCAGGAGTTCGAGACCAGCTTGGTCAACATGGTGAGACCCCTGTCTCTACTAAAAATAGAAAAATTAGCTGGATGCCTGTAATCCCAACTACTAGGGAGGCTGAGACAGGAGAATTGCTTGAACCTGGGAGGCAAAGGTTGCAGTGAGCCAAGATGGCGCCATTGCTCTCCAGCCTGGGTGACAGAGTGAGACTCCATCTCAAAAAATAATAAAAATAAAATAAAATACATTGAGCTGAATACTAAAATAGGGGTAACTTTGGGAAGCTATGGGCCACAAAGCAGAGAATGACGCATTCAGTTTGGGGGAGCTAAGATTAGTTTTCGTAAAGGAGGTGACATCTTGAAGATATCTAGAATTTCAAAAGACATAGAAAAAATTCATTGTAACCAGAGGGACTAGTTAATACAAAGAAGTCATAAAGATCCAAAGAGAACTCAGAAATAACCAAGAAAGTGAGGGTAGCTACAACATAATTATAAAAGCCAACTTTATTGAGTACTTCCTTTGTCACCATGTACTAAGTTTTGTATTTTAATGTCCTCATTGAATGCTTAAAATAACTCCTGTGAAGAAAGATCTGTTTTATCTTTATTTCACTTGGAGGCTGTGAAATATGCCTAAGGTCACACAGCTATCACATGGCAAAAACAAGATTCAAATCCCCACAGTTTCTCATTTTAAAGCCTGAGCATAATGAACACAGTGTTATAGTGCACAGAATGAATGAATGTGAGTAGAAAAGACATTTCTGAGAACAAAGCTGGAAATGTATCATACAAATCAAATAAACATTTCTTAAGAAATCCTTAGGGCAGAGGGCAATATAACTTCTCAAATAGTAGCCATAATCATCATCACAAATATATATTTTAAGTTCTCACAGTTGGTCTTGACATATAAAGTAAATGCTAAATATTTACTTGCTTAATGCTACCAATGAATTTTCAGATCTTTCCAAGGTATTAATAATTGCATTACTTTATTATACCAAGAGCAAGAATCAAATGTTAGTTGCTATTTATGTTTACATTTTAAATAACAAATTTAATTTAGACTACAATATTTAGCAGTTACACAGGAACCCTCTGAAAGCTTTTAACCAGCCCCAAAAGTAAACTGGCTTTGTATGCTAATCTCTTGAGATTTCCTGACTGGCAAGTTTCCTCCCTAGAGGAGAGGAGTTGGCCTGTCTTCTAAATTTTGTATGGCCTAAAGCAGTGAGTTTAGAAGCACCTGTGTTTCCTGGCAGCAAACATAACATTTGTGGAAAAGTCTAATTATTTAAATTCCTCTGTGTTTCTCTCATTGAGGATAAAGTGCTGCATTCTACCTTCGCATTCTTATTTTATTCCTTGGCCCTTTAAATGAAAAAATGTATAAAATGATGTGGTCAGCTAAAATATATTGGAGAAACAAAACCCCCTTCCTTTATCTCCCTCTCTCGCTCTGTATGTATATATATACACTATGTATATGTATAAAATATACATATAAACTATATACACATAATATATATAAACATACATATAAAAACAAATATTTGATTGTGTGTATATATATACACTAAGAGATACTATAGTCTAAATGTTTTTTAACATACACTTTAAAATCTAACAACTTGGATTTTAATGTTGGGTCAGTCTTTCTAAAGTGTTTAATATTTTAGTTTGGAAGTATTAATTAGCAATTCATGAATGAGTAATTAAAAGTGCTTTAGGGGGCCTTTCACATCCTATAATAAATAGCAAACCTTTTACCACAATTCATAGTATAAAATCTTGGAACCCCATTATATAACTATGAGTTATTAATTTCTGTTACCTACTTTTAAAATGGGAACATATGTTATTAACAGGTGTTGCTTTGAAATATATATTAGTAAATGTTCTACTTTATGATTAGTTTTTGACTTATTGCAAAAAAGGATTTTTTAAAATTACATAGTCACATTTCAAGGTTAACTTTAAAAAATTCTAAATTATCTGATCTTTATGGGAAAGAGATTTGATATTTGTATCTTAGCATTTTGATATTTTTCTCTTTCTGTATAGCAAACTTTTGAATGATAGTCTGAATTCACAGTGAAGAAAATGATCAGAATATTGACTGTCAACAGATCATTTAGAAGGTTCAATCCTATGATTATCAGGGATATTTTCCTTAGGTAAATTTGTTGATTTATCAAGTTCAGCTACATCGTTGATTACATCTAGGCTTCAGGCCTTCTGTGAACTGCCAGCTCTACTAAATTCTGGCTTGTGAATGTTATCACATATTTTAGTCAAATCAGAGGTTATATTATGCACATCCGACATTTTTCTCTTTGTACTGATAACTTTACTTTTTCTCCCTTTTTTTATTTTAACATCATGGCATAAGATCAACACTAAATTTTAGGACTGCATAGTAAGTATTACTATAGTGTAATGCTATGCCAATTGTTTTCTAACTTAATATTTGCAAAACTGGGTTTTATGGTTGTTTCTATGCAAATTGAGTGCCTGTACAGAATTTTATCCCTGGGAGTATATGAGTGGTGAGTGATAAGAGATAGTGAATATCTCAGAACATACCAGCATCTGACAGCCTATTGGTAAGATAGTGTAAGTACAGAGGATAAGGAAAATCTGACTTGAAAGGAGAATAAAATCTGATTGGACAGTCTGTAGCCAAGTTTGCATATTATAGATTTACAAAATGAGACTGTTTTGAATTTTTGATTAATGAAACGTAAACTGAATTGTTTTAATATTGCATGCCTTTTGAAATAAAATGCATTTTGCCACAACCCTAGAAATGTGAGGTTATCAGTTGTAAAATGTTCTTGTTCCCATCTAGAAGACACCGTATTTTATAGAGAACAGTGGCTGAAGCTTGATGTACTAGAAACAAGTACGGTGTGAGGAAATAACAATTAATACTGGTGACATTTAGTGCCATAGTAAAAGTAAATTTCTAATTAGAAAATAATTACCATAAATACTGAGTTACATCTTTGTAAGGCCTTTAGAAATTGAATCACTAATTTAATATATAAGTAAGTCAATATTATTTTTATGAGAAAATGAATAACTTATGAAGTTGTTGTTATGTTTTTAGGCCATATTCCATTTTTCACCACACAAGTTATTTCACTGATACACTCACTTAAATCGTCAGTAATACATATAGGTTTAAAAATTTTTTGTACAATTCTGAAAGCCTATCTTAGTTTAATGAAACGTAATACCATAAAGCTTCCCTTTCCTCCAACATTTGAGCTACAATAAAACAGCCTTGTACAACTGATAAAAATTAACTCACCACCCCCACCCCATTGCAGTCATTAGAATTCATTACTAAAAGCTCATTTTTTTATGGTAAAATAAAGCATAATGGTTTTGAAACCACCATTGCAACATTAGAACTGAGACAGTGAAAGAGATCTAACTTAACTGACTCCGTCTTGCTTCTAACCTCCACTAGTTTATAGTTTGAAGTTTAAACAAATACCATAACAGCCCTTTCCCAAAGCAGACCTCATTCTTGCCTGGGGACTAGATTGCCTTTGTAGGACTAACATTAGCCACAGTATTGGAAATTATGGTTTAGGAGTCATGCAGCTGGAGGCAACAAGATTCTGACCCCCACCAAACTGCTCCTAAGATCAGTGCTTGAGATATTTTACAGACCCTGCACTTGATGGATCAGCTGGCACTACCCATAACAATAAACTGGCTCATCTGATCTTGTGGCCTCCACCCAGGAACTGACTCAGTGAAAGAAGACAGCTCCAACTCCCATTGATTTCATCTCTGACCAATCAGCGCTCCTGGCTCACTGGCTTCCTCCCACCCAAGTTATCCTTACAAATTCTGTTCCTTGAATGATTGGGGAGACTGATTTGCTGATTTGAGTAATAACAAAACTCCAGCTCCCTCACAGCCAGCTCTGCATGTATTACTCTTTCTTTATTGCAAGTCCCCTGTCTTGCTGAATCGGCTCTGTCTAGGCATTGGGCAAGGTGGTTACAAATTTGGGGGCTCATCCAGCATTGCCCTTGTGCCTACCTGCCCATTGTTTGGTGGCTCGCTTTCAGTGATGGATCCAGAAACCAGCCCAAGTGACTGTCTAGTTCTCTTGGAGTGGGGGCTGACTCTGGTACTCTCTCTACTGGTGGGGCACTGCCAACCCAATGTACGTGGATTTAATTGCAATGGAAAAATAGTCATGGGGAGATGTCCCTTAACTGTAGCACTATTACAGGGTATCTGTCTGTAGCCTTATAGGGGGGTGTCTATCTGTAGCTCCATTTTGGAGTGTCTGGATTGGTGAGTATCGTAGGTGCTGCCAATGCCTGCTTCCTTCTCCTGACTGGTTCTGTAGCCCTATGGTGGGGTGTCTGTAGCCCCATTGTGGGGTGTCTGTAGCTCCACCACAGGCTGTCTCTGTTACTCCATTGTGGGGTGTCTGTTCAGCTCCTGGGAGGCCTCAGTTCCCTCTTTCTAACTAGTAGGAAGAGTCCTGGTTTGGGAGACCTGTCCTCAATCAGGAAGATTTTGAGGAGGTTTCTCATACAGAAAATAGGAGGATAGTTTGGAAGGGATACTCTTGTAGTTCTTGGTTAGAGACCTGATTTGGAAGGCTGTCTGTCCCTCTTGTCTTTGCTTGTGTTTATATATGTGAAAGGGATCTCAGAAGGGGTTGCTGATGGAAGTCCAGCAGGCCTAACTCAGAGAACCCTCCTTATTTGTCTGGTAACATTCAATGAGCTCTAAAGAAGGCTCAACAGGCCTCTCAGGGTGACTATCTGCTCTTTCCTTTGCCCAGATACCTAATTATAAATTACCGTTCAGAGGTCGTCCATCCCCACCTGGCATGGATCAAAGACAACAGGGACCAACATGAAAAATTTTGAGCTTTGCCAGGCTGATATTGGGTTCTGAAAGAGGTGACTAATGTCTGTTTTGTTATGTGAATTTTGCTGGGTTGGAAAATGTTAATTCACTTCCCCATGCAGCCCGTTGGGCAGCATCTTGAAAATTAAGAATCTTGCTTATGGTTCCATAAAATGGCAAAGGGTGATTTTCTCTTGTAAAGTAGCTTAAACCTCACAGCTATAGCACAAGCAAGCAGGGTCATTAGATGCCACTCCGTTCTTCTGGAAGCTGCAGAGAAAGGGAACTCGGAAACCTGGTATGCCAGCAAAAAGGGTAAGAAATTCTTATCAGCCAAGTTTCTGGTCTCTCTCTCTCTCTCTCTCTTTCTCTGTATTGGTAATTAGTAAACTATTTGTCTCCTCTGCAAGGGTTTGATTAATAGAAAGAAGGATTTGTGAGACTAGTCTTAGCAAATGTGATGTAGTTTGTGCTAAGAATTTGTCTTTCTGTGTTCTGTAATGGAGAGAGGGATATCATAGGATAGAACATGGGTTTAGGACACCCATAAGTCTGCTTTTCAAGTCAGCTTGGGAGGCTGGTCAGTTACAAACGTTGCTATGGGTCCCTGAAACCAATATTCTATGAAATTTCTCTGTCTTGTTTTGTGTCCTTAAGAGCTTAACCTCGTGACCATGTGGGGATACTTTCTTTTGGTTTCCACCATCCGAAGGACAGGAATTTTGGGGTTCATGTCATAGTTACACCTAAAATTTTTTCTTGAGCAGTTAAAAGCCTTGCAAGCTTGAAGTTGGCTTCTCTTGGTTCCTTTTGGAAAAAGCAATAGAAACTTCTCAACGCTGTATAGCTCAGTAGCTAAGGCTTTGTCTTTTGACAGTGGTGGCCTGGGATCAATGGTTGGCTTCTGGAATGATTCCTTTCTGATTTGTTATTTGTGTAGCTTTGCAATTTATTAAGTTTTTTGTTTTTTTTTTTTTCTGATTTCCTCTCTTTTATTTTCCTTTCTCTGAGCTACCTTGTGGAGATTCTAAATCTTGTGGAAAGAAACTGCTTACTATGTATTTGCAGCCCCTAGGAGGTTTCCTTTGGTAAAGTTCAGAAGCTAGAAATGTTGGCCACTTGGCGTGGCTAAAATTAGGTAATAAGAGATCTAAAAGAATTTCTTTTTTAAAGAGCACTATGGTTAAAAGTCAACTTAATTAAAAATGGATAAACAAGGTATAGATATATTTAAAAGGGCTTTATGTTTTTCTCTTCTTGGAACTTGATTTTTTGGAAAAAGTTTTTTCTTCTCAGTCCACTGAATTATTATTCTCCTTTTTTTTTTTTTTTTTTTTTTTTTTTTTTTTTTTTTTTTTTTTGTCTTGCCACTCTTAATGCACACGAGAGGCCCTAAGATAACTTCTGGTAGCCTGGTACTCATTGGGAAAAACAGAGGAGGCACCACAGAACCCGTTTTAGGGAAAGAAACCTGTTTTCCACATGAAACCCCAGGAATTAAAAACAGATAGATCCCTCTCAAAATCAAAGACTCTGTTCTGTTTTTCATTGTGTTATCTGATAGTTTTGAGTTCTGGGGATATCAGAAATTACTTCACATTATGAGGGAGTTTTGGTGTGTAATAACTAGGTAGGAAATATACTTTCAGGGATGGCTAATAGTAGTTATAAAGGGATACTTGACTCTTTGCACACTTGGATCAGAGAAGCATGCTTTTGGTCACCTGGAAGATAAGGAAATATTGCTCACCCACCACTGGGAGATGAGACTCCCATGAAGGATGGGCTGATTACAAAATGGGCTAATTGACTTTGGGTTGCCTTGCAATGAAATGCAGGGTATGGCCGGGTGCGGTGGCTCGGGCTTGTAATCCAAGCACTTTGGGAGGTGAGGTGGGCAGATCACTTGAGGTCAGCAGTTTGAGACCAGCCTGGCCAACATGGTAAAACCCCATCTCTAAGAAAAATACAAAAATTAGCCAGACATGGTGGCACTTGCCTGTAATCCCAGCTACTTGGGAGGCTAAGGCAGGACAATCCCTTGAACCCAGGAGGCGGAGGTTACAGTGAGCCGAGATTGTACCACTGTACTCCAGTCTGGGTGACAGAGTGAGATTCCATCTTAATAGAAAGAAAGAAAGAAAGAGAGAGAGAGAGAGAGAGAGACAGAAAGAAAGAAAGAAAGAAAGAAAGAAAGAAAGAAAGAAAGAAAGAAAGAAAGAAAGAAAGAAAGAAAGAAAGAAGAAAGAGAAAGAAAGAAAGAAAGGAAGGAAGGAGAGAGAGAGAAAGAAGGAAGGAAGGAAGGAAGGACGGAAGGAAGGAAGGAAGGAGAGAGAGAAAGAAAGAAGGAAGGAAGGAAAGAAAGAAAGAAGAAAGAAAGAAAGAAAGAAAGAAAGAAAGAAAGAAAGAAAGAAAGAAAGAAAGAAAGAAAGGAAGGAAAGAAAGAAAGAGAAAAATAGAAATGTAGGGTAGAAGCACTTTGGTGTCTTCTCCCATAGTATTTCCCTCCTTTGGGGGATGCAGTATAAAATGATGCCCTTAATTTAGGAGTTCTGTCTTTGCCTTCAGCTGTGATTAAGTCCTAGAAATGCATGCTTTCCTGGCCCTGTTCCTCCAAAGTCTCCACCCTGAAGCCAGCAATTCGATTAAGAAACTGGCAAATAAAAAATCTTATCAGTGCCAAATCTTCTGTGTGTCTATTTATATGTGTTTTGTGTGTGTGTGTGTGTGTGTGTGTGTGTGTGTGATGTTTATAAAAGAGCTTTGATTAATTGGCTTAGAAAAATAAGTGCTTAAATAAATAAATTATGTCAGAAAAATAGAAACTTTGACGACTTTTTGTTCACATGACTTTAGTAATCTTTTGGCAATAAAGACAGTTTTAAAGATTATTGTTAAAGTAAAATGTCTTGAAAATATAGACATTTGGTCTAAATTAAGGTAAGATATCAAATTTACTAAATACTTTAAGGTCAAACTGTTTCCTTGACTTTTGAAAATTGTTCCATTTACCTACTTTGGAACATTATATTATAGATGAGGCCTGGGGACATGTGGAGAGCTATGCCCCTAGCTATGCTGAAAGGAATCAGACCTTATCTTCACTTCTGTCTGATGTCCTAAGCTCCACCCCTAGCATATAATTAAAATAGCTTTTTTATCAGGTTTTTCACTAAAAATAAAAGTTGCTAAGAGTTAACATTGTAACATGAAATTGAGGTTACTGGAGAAACAGTTTTACATACAAGGTGTGTAGGGAATGTGTTTTTGGTGAAAGATAATAAGAAGACATAGGAATATTGCTTTTGTTGAAGATAATGTAATTTTGTCTAGTTCGGAGGTTTAAAAGACTGTCTTAAACTAAAAGAGTAATGGAACAAAACCGAGGGTTTAAGCAAAGTGAAAAGGGTTTATAAAGGGTTGATCCTGAACAAAAATTCTGTGGGTATAAACAAGTTGGCTAAGATTTGAAAAAGATTATTTAGCTTTTTCTATAGGTTAAAATATTAAAATCATACTGTGGGGCCAGAATCTGGGCCCATGTGTCCAAATAACAGGGTCTTCTTAGAAAATTGATCTGCCATTTGACGGAAAATTATAAAGCATTCTAAAAAGTTTATGAGAATGATACCTTATGGTCAAACTAATTAAAACTGGATAGATATATAAAATTTTATTTAAAAATTACCTTTAGCATTAAAGATGCACTAATGCAAACATGAAAGTTGGTTTTCTCCTTTGAAGATTTTTATGTAATGTTAAAAGATAATGAAAGGGTTTTGCTTTCTCCTTTGGGTAAATGGCAGGGGAAAGGGGGAGAGAGAAGAGACAAATTCAGTTATCCTCATGCTGTCTTTGTTGGGTCTTGTTTGGGAAGCTAAGTCTCCTCTATCAGAATAAAGATTTTCCTTTTAAGATTTTGGAGTTATCATTTTGGCCTAATGAATGACTTATGGTGACCTGGGATTCTATTTTGTGATATTCAGTGTTTTAAACCTTTGATATTTGGCAAACTTTCCAAAATCAAATTATAAATTATGTCTCCTTCTAACCTAATCTTTTAGATATTAGGTCCTCTAAAGTCCAAAAATGACATTTGGCATATTTTGCATAAAAATCATACAGGAAACATTGTCAAATATGAAATGGTGTTTGGCTTTTTTTGGGGCTATATTTGTGTAAATATATTATTGGCACATGTTCTGAAATTATGTAAAACTCCTATAATTCTAATATGACTTAGTATATGTTATCAGTAATAATTGTAATTATGTTAAATGGCTATGTGCCACAGAGGTAACAAATTTCCTTGTCGATTGTGTCTTTAACTCTGGCTGCCCTAAAGTGTTTGTGTCATCCACAGGTGATTGTTGTCTCGTTTTTGTCCTCTTAAAAAATGGTTTTTTAGGCTGGACATGATGGCTCATGCCTGTGATCCCAGCACGTTGGGAGGCTGAGGTGGGCGGAACACCTGAGGTCGGGAGTCCAAGAGCAGCCTGACCAACATGGAGAAACCCCATCTCTACTAAAAATACAAAATTAGCTGGGCATGCTGGCACATGCCTGTAATCCCAGCTACTCAGATGCTGAGACAGGAGAATCGCTTGAACCCGGGAGGCAGAGGTTGTGGTGAGCCGAGATCATGCCATTGCACTCCACCCTGGGCAACAAGAGCGAAACTCTGTCTGAAAAAAAAAAAAAAAACAATGGTTTTACTATCAGCTGTAAAATGTAACAGGTGCTCTTAAATGCAGGTTTCTGATTAATAACTCTGGAGGTTGTGACATTAGAATAGAAGGAAAACTTTCAAATAGAGGAGTGAATGGTAATTGGTTTTCTTTGGACTGTATTTGTATAAATATGTTATTTAGTATGTGTTCCAAAAATTATGGGAAACTTCTATAATTCTGATATGATTTCACTATTAATAATTGTAATTGTTATGTAAAAGTGTTTTGTGCCACAGAAGTAACCAAAATTCCTAGTCAATTGTAGCTTTAATAATGGCTGTAGACTTTTGTCATCCACAGACATTTTATCTTGCTTTGGTCCGTTTCAAAAGGCAGTGTATAATTGGATAAAAGGCCCTGAGTGCAGGTCTTAGATAACTTTAAAAATTATGCTCTTGAAATAGAGGAAAAAAGAAAACTTCTAGACGTGGTGAACTGATGTGTTAAACATTGCTAATCCTTTTGTTTTCAGAATCAAGGTGACTTATTTCTTTAGAGCTATTTGCAACTTTATCAAGTGAGTAAAATACACTCAGTGAAAAATTTTGGAGCAAATTTGTTTCTCTCTACCTGATTTCTTTAGAATTTGGAAACCATTTGTGAGTATTCTCAATTTATGGCATTATAGTTAATTGCATATGTGCGATAAGAATCTGTTTTCTTTTGTAACAGGACACCATTGGAGAAATTGGTCATTTTACCAAGGCTTTGACTGGAATGGCATGCTTCCTTTAAAGAATCAAAGTTGACTTATAGAGCCATTTAAAGCCTGTTGGGGAATCTGGCCTCATACCTTGTCCACACAGAGTCCCTGTACAAGGTTCCTGACCTGTGGTAAGTAAAGAATGTCACTTTCTAACAGGCCCAGGAACCCCAAGTTGTCTTTGGACCTCAAGAGGAGATGACTTTGGTCAACTCATAGGTATTTGAGGGTATAAACCCATGGCTGGGCTCGGCTTTCAAAAAGTCTTATCTGAGATTCTTCATGGAACAGAGTTCCATCAAAGCCAGTTTAAAAAGCCTAAGTGAAAAATAATTATTCTTGCTGCACTTTATGCAAATAATCAGGCCAAGTACAGTAAGACTGAAATTCATTTTATAAACAAATAATTTCTATCATGATTTGTTTTTAATAAAAATGGGAACTGAAGAGAGAAAACTTATGCTTCAAAAGAAAAATCATAGTTAAACTGTTAGCTATTCTTGAGGTTTATTCTGCAGTTTAGACTAAATTCTAAATTCTTTGTGGGTTAGAAGTTCCCAAACTAATGATTTCAAATGTTTACTTTTAAAATTGGGAATTGTACTCCTCATCCTAGGATTCATTATACCTTATAGTAGACTGTTCACTTAAATACTGTAGTACAGCTATAGATGAGAATAATAATGTTTCTGCCATGCAAGCCTTGGAAGCCCAGTTACGCCGGCATGAGTCCCCTCAGACAGTTGCAAAGCAGTTCACTCTTCTCACCTTGGAGTTCACTCCCATTCCCACTACATCCCCCATCAGCAGGAAGAAGCCAGAGCAATCGACGGTGTTTAATTTTTACTCATCTTTATAGCCGACACCTTAAGATTAAGGTGTTATAAAACCCAAAGGAAGGGATTGAAACCACATTTGCAAAATTAGGTCTGAGACAGTGAACGCAATCTAACTTAACTGACTCCATCTAGCTTCTAACCTCCAAGCTGTCCTTGTTCATTCCTGGGCATAAGCTGAACTAACTTTGGAAGAAACTTAGTTTATAGTTTAAACAAAGATGTTAACAGACCTTTCCCAAAGCAAAATTCCTTCTTGTCTGGGACTTGCCTTTGTAGGACTAACATTCGCCACAAAATTAAAAATTATGGTTAGGGGTCATGCAGCTGGAGGCTACAAGATTCTCACCCTCCCTAAACTGCTCCTAAGATCAGTGCTTGAGAGATTTTGCAGATCCTGCCCTTGGTGTATCAGCTGGCATCACCAGATCAGTAAACTACTGGCTCATCTGATCTTGTGGCCTCCACCTAGGAACTGACTCAGCGCAAGAAGACAGCTCCAGCTTGCTATGATTTCATCTCTGACCAGTCAGCACTCCTGGCTCACTGACTTCCCTCTGCCCACCAAGTTATCCTTAAAAACTCTGCTCTCTGAATGCTTGGGGAGACTGATTTGAGTAACAATAAAACTTCGGTCTCATGCACAGCTGGCTCTGAGTGAGTTACTCTTTCTCTGTTGCAATTCCCCTGTCTTGATGAATCGGCTCTGTCTAGGCAGCAGGTAAGGTGAACCCCTTGGGCAGTCACAGTTTTGACCTAGTAAAGCTTTCATTTTCTTGCTTTGCCCTATGGCCTAATTTATAACATACATAACCAAAAGCCTTAGCTTCTAGTAACAAGTATTTATTAAAGTGCTATATAAACGTTACATTTTAGAGTAAACAACTTTTCTTGTTTTTTTTTTTTTTCCAGGAATTTCTCAGTTTTAAAATTTAAAGTCCCATGTCCCACAAACCTGCTTAGTCCCCAGGCACACCGGATGCTTGATCACCCTAAAGTTCTAGTTTATTTTGGGATTTTTGCATCCCTTAAGATTACATACAAGATGTTGGGTATACATACATACTGTAATTGCCCATCAGGTTCACCTTGCCCACTCCATAGACAGAGTTGATTTATCAAGACAGGAAAATTGCAATAGAGAAAGAGTAATTCATGCAGAGCAGACTGTATGGGAGACTGGAGTTTTGTTATGGCTCAAATCAGTCTCCCTGGGCATTTGGGGACCAGAGTTTTTAAGGACAATTTGGTGGGTGGGGGGCAGCCAGTGAGTCAGGAGTAATGATTGGTTGGAGATGAGATCATGGGGAGTCAGAGCTGTCCTGCCCTGAGTCAGTTCCTGAGTGGGGGTCATAGGATGAGATGAGCCAGTTTATTGATCTGGGTAGTGCTGGTTGATCCATCAAGTGCAGGGTCTGCAAAATATCTCAAGCACTGATCTTAGGCTTTACATTAGTGACTTTATGCCCAGGAGCAATTTGGGGGAGAAGCAGTATCTTGTAGTCTCTAGCTGCATGACTCCTAAACCATAAATTCTAATCTTTTGGCTAATTTGTTAGTCCTACAAAGGCAGTCTAGTCCCCATGCAAGAAGGAGGTTGGTTTTGGGGAAGAGTTGTCGTTGCCTTTGTTTTAAACCATAAGCTATAAACTAAGTTCCTCCCAAAGTTTTTTCAGCCTATGCCCAGGAATGAGCAAGGACAGCTTGGGGCTTAGATGCAAGAGGGAGTTGGTTACGTCAGATCTCTTTCACTATTTCAATTATAATTTTGCAATGGTGGTTTCAGTACCTGAATGCATTTTCCTAAGACAAAGGTTCAATGCCAAAGCATCTAACATATCCCAATACATTGAAAACCTCGGTATTCATTTGTTTGCTGTTGATATAAAACAGAATACCTGAAACTAGGTTATTTATTTCAAAAAGGAACTTATTTCTTACAGTTGTGGAGGCTCAGAATGTATCTGCACAATGGGTTCTTCTTTCCTGCTACCCAAGTACAGCTGATTTATCAAGACAAGGGAATTGCAATGGAGAGTTTTACACACATATAGCCGCCAGCTAAACGGAAGACCAGAATTTGCTATTACTCAAATCAGTCTCCTCAAAAAGTCTGAGGCTAGGGTTTTTCAAGAACAGTTTGGGGAAAGGCATATGCATAGCTACGCAGTAGGTGCTTGCTGCTGATTGGTAGGGATTGCAATCATAGGAGTGTGGGAAAGGGTCCTCCTGTGAACTGAGTCTCTTCTGGGTGGGGCCACAGGAGCAGTTGGCAGGTCCGGGTGGAGCCATCAGTCATCAGACATGAAATATATCTGAACAGATGTCTCAAAAGGCCAATCTTAAGTTCTACAATAGTGATGTTGTCTGCAAGAGTAATTGGGGAAGTTGCATGTCTTGTGACCTCTGGAATAATGGCTGGCAATCCTTTATATCTACACCTCAGCAAAATTTAGTTCCCCCTATCCTCCTAGCCTGGTGGTCTCTCATTAGCTTCACAAACGCGGTTGAGTTTTGCGGAAGGGCGATTGTCATTTAAACTATAAATGTCTCCCAAAGTTAGCTTGGCGTAAGCCCAGAAATAATTAAGAGCAGCTTGAAGGCTAAAGGCAAGAGAGGAGTTGGCTAGATTAAATCTCTTTCACTTCCATAATTTTCTGACTGTTATAATTTTTGCAAAGACCATTTCAAGAAGTCCCAGGTCGAAAAGACACAACTGGTGAGGGCCTTCTTGCTGGTGGGGACTCTCTACAGAGTCCTAGTGGCCTGGGGCATCACATGGCAGGAGGACTGTGTATGCTAACTTGCTAGCTCAGGTCTCTCTTCTTCTTATAAAGCCAGCAGTGCCATTCCCATGATAATGTATTAATCCATTAACTCATTAATCCATTAGGGCAGTGCCTTCATGATCCAAGTGCCTCTTAAAGGCCTCCCCTCGCAACACTGCCACATTGGGGGTTAAATTTTGGAGGTGATAAATAATAAAACCATAGCAACCACTGAATCAAAGGAGTTAAATATTATTTTTAAAAACGATGTTACAAAGCAAAAAAAGAAAAAAGAAAAAAAAAGCGTTAAAAGAAAAACTTGAGCCGAATTAAAGTTAAAGGAGTTTAACTGAGCAATGAACGATTTGTGAATCAGGCAACCCTCAGAATTGCAGCAGATTCAGAGAGACTCCAGGGGTGCCTTGTGGTCAGAACAAATTTATAGACAAAAAAAAAGTAAAGTGACGTGTAGAAATCAGAAGTGAGATACAGAAACAGCTGGATTGGTTACAGCTCGCTGTTTGCCTTATTTGAGCACAGTTTGAACAATCAGCAATGTGTAACTGGTTGAAGAATGGCTGCTGTGATTGGCCAAGACTGAGTGACTGTTACAGGCCCATACTCCTAAGTTAGTTTTTCAGTCTTGTCTACCTATTAAGATAGGTTGTAGTTCGTCCACAGGGATTCAAATACAGAAGTACGGAGTCCTTCTCAGGCCATATTTAGTTTGCTTTAACAATAGACTTTATGGGAAAATGATATTTTGTTAAATGCGAAATAATAAGTTAGAGAAACACTTTAGTGTTTATAATTTTTAATATTGACTATTAGCCTTAGCTGTTTGTTTATTTATTTATTTATTTATTTTTTCGAGACAGAGTTTTGCTCTTGTTGCCCAGGATGGAGTGCAGTGACACAATCTCGGTTCACTGCAACCTCCGCCTCCTGGGTTCAAGTGATTCTCCTGCCTCAGCCTCTCGAGTAGCTGGGATTATAGGCACACGCCACCACGCCTGGCTCTTTTTTTGTGTTTTTAGTAGAGACAAGGTTTCACTACATTGGCCAGGCTGGTCTCAAACTCCTGACCTCAGGTGACCCACCCACCTCAGCCTTCCAATATGCTGAGATTACAGGCATGAGCCACTACACCGGCCTGCCTTAGCTGTTTAATATGTAACTCATGACTTGGTGTAGTTCCTGAGATTTGGAGAAGCAAACTGAGGTTTGAATCCTGTCTTCAAACTTATTGGCAGTTGAGCCTGATCAAGTTGCTTAACATTTTTGTGACTCATTCTCCTTACACATAAAGTGGAGAAATTTTGCCTATTTTTAAATGGAATTGTACAGGATAGAGAAAAATGTATTTTAAGCCTCTTAGTGCTTTGTGATATGTAGCAGGCAATATTTAAATGGTAACTATTATTATTGATAATAGTAAGTATGTATTTATGTGCTTCACAGTTTTACAATTAAACATGTCCCTCTCACGGTTTCTTACTATATTCTTACCTAGAGCTGTGACATTAAACCACCTTTCACCAAAACTGAACAATTGGTATACTGAGGATAAACATTACTTTTTTATTCAGTAGATATCACTGGATAATTTTGTTATAAATCTCTGACAGTAAAGTGAAAGATTATGTATATCAATTAAAACTGATAAATAACTTTAAAAAGAAATTTCTGAGTTGAACATCTTTTGCTCTAAATTTTCTGGCCAAATAGGGATATCTCAAAGGAAAATGGCAGGTGAATTTGTATACAGATAATTAAATAGTAGTTTTAGTCAGTAAATAAGGAGGTCCAAATAATAAGTAGAACCAGGGACCTAGCATGATAAAAATTATGCTGCCCAAGTTTCAAAAACATTGATGGTAACAAATAGCTGTGTAATATAAAAGCTGGTACTTGGTCAAATCCTTTTTACCTGACTTGAGAAAAGGTATCATCTCCCCATATTCTACTCCAAACTGGTAAAATTCTCACAGAGCTGCTCCGTAGCCTGGCTGGCTACCTCACTGAAACTTCACCTTGGAGGCCTTATGACCTTTTAACTTATTCCATAGCTAGATTCCTCCATTATTCAAATCAATGGTGCATTTCCAGGTGATTCAGAAGTTATTTAGAGAAGATTCTGACATGTTCAAGAAACATTCCAAATTTCTCAGGAATTACTTTTAGACATCTCTAAATGAATAACAGAGAGGTTATGTGAAATCCTTGTGTAATTACCTGTGCCCAGATTTTTTTGTTGTTGTCTGTTTTTGGTTTTTGAGACAGAGTTTCACTCTTGTCACCCAGGCTGGAGTGCAGTGGTGCGATCATGGCTCACTGCAACCTCTGTCTTCCAGGTTCAAATGATTCTCCTGCCTCAGCCTCCCGAGTAGCTGGGATTACAGGCGCCAGTCACCGCACCTGGCTAATTTTTGTATTTTTAGTAGAGAAGGGGTTTCACTGTGTTGACTGGCTAGTCTCAAACTCCTGACCTCAGGTGGTCTGCCTGCCTTGGCCTCCCAAAGTGCTGGAATTACAGATGTGAGCCACCACGCTGGGCCTGTGACCAGATTTCTTAACCATCACATGCCTTTGGACTTGCCGTTCAATGTTCCATTTAGTTGATTTTGATACACTGAAAAATCATTATGAACACATTTTCAAATCTAGCTGGCTTCATTTTTGTCTCCTAAATTGCACTAAATATAATCTGTGATTGTGACAGTGCCTTTGCTTTAATCTATCAGCTATTTTTGAAAGATATATAACTTAATTGAAAAATAGTACAACTTTTTCACTTAGAATCTTTATGAAAAATGTAAAAGATGCTTTGCCAGTCTGAATAGTTAATTGAGTTTGACTGTACCGGGTAAGATGCAAAAAGACTGTGTCTATGGCAACTCTTTATCTCATAAAAAATTTAAAGGGTCTTTATTTAATGTGACTCCTTTTTAAATTCATTTAATGGCATAAGTAACACTGGATATACAATTAGAGTCTAAGATTAAAGCACAATAATTGAAATAAGATAATATGAGGAAGCTCACACAAAAATGATTGAGCTTCAAATGAATATATTATTCTTTAAGCTCAGCTGAACTCTTGTAAGTTGTATTTTTTCACTATGATGTAATAATAATAGTATGTTGATGACAACTATACTACTTTATAAATGTAAAGTATTTTATAGTGTACTAAGCTCTTTCCTATACATTATCAAATTTGAATCTCCAATTAGCCCTGGATATTTGTATATCTTTTTTTTTTTTTTTTTTAAATCAAGACGGAGTCTCACTCTGTTGTCCAGGCTGGAGTGCAATGGCATGATCTCAGCTCACTGCAACCACCACCTCCCAGATAGCTGGGACTACAGGCGTGTGCCACCACACTTGGCTAATTTTTGTATTTTTAGTGGAAACGGGGTTTCACCATGTTGGCCAGGCTGGTTTTGAACTCCTGGCCTCAAGTGATCTGCCACCTAGGCCTCCCAAAGTGCTGGGATTACAGGTGTGAGCCACCAAGCCCGGTCTGTGTGTCCATTTTTTAGAAAAGGAAACTGATGCACAAAAAGGTTGAGTAACTTGTTCAAGATCACATAATTAGTAAGTGATAAAGTCACACTCAAACCCAGATATTCTAACTTCAAGTATAATGTTCTTTTCTCTGTGTTCCTTCTTTGTGTAATAGAGAGCAATGAGTGTGTAGGAAGGGCAGAATAACTGCACAGATCTTTGCCATATGTCTCACAATAATGCTGTGCCTTCAAAAGACTTGATTTAATCATTTTGTTCCCTCATTTACTGATCTATTCATTCAGGGTAAAGGGGCTCTTTTCTCTAGTTAGATTTGCTTTCACCATTTCATTCCCTTGTGAATATTCGCCATCTTAGAATAATTATGTTTTCACTGTCCCGCTTGAAAAAAGATGCTTGGGTAATTCTTTATTTAAGAAGTAAAGAAACATTATCAATATTGATATAGATATGAACATATATATATATATAGAGAGAGATATGGATGAATACAGATATAGATACCTAAATTCCAGGAAGAAGGAACTAGATTTTTTAATTGTACAATAATAAAATACTCTTCTTTTAATTTCTTTCTTTTACCTTTTGTGTTCTTTACATAAGATCAAATGAATAAACATATTTATTTATTAAGGAAGCTTATTGGTAATTCTTGTAGTATTTACTCTCTATTAAACATCAACCTAGGAATTGTATCCATAACTTTTGTTTAAATACAATTCTTCTGTTGATGCAGTAAGAGCTGTCAGTCATAGTGCTGGGAATGCCAGAGTGGAAATCATCCCTGACAGCATTTTTCTGTTGCACTATTAATACATACAAGTTGATGTTCAGGTGTGTGTACGTATGTATGCATGTATATAGGCACACAGCAAAATCATATATACGTGTGACTACATATTAAAATACACTTAAATGTATATGTTTACTCTGTAAGTAAATAATCATTTATTTCAATGTTTAGATGAGATTTTAACATGTTAGAATGGCGTCATTTTTCTTTCTAGGCAATCTGTTAGCAGGCTTTTTCCAGCAACCTATTCTTCCCTCATTTTTTTTTTTTGATATCATACCAAGGTTTCTGTCTCCATTTTGTTGATGTAATTATCCTGGCATAATTTTGAAAAACGATTTCCTGGCAATGTAAATCCACAAGATTGTTGATATGGCTTGAGCTCAAATGATGCTTCTATCCAATTTGTTTACCTTTCAGCTTGAGCAGAGTTCTTGTGTCATAAGGAAAACAGGAAGAGATGCTATAGTAGATAAGGACTTTTATGGATGGTTTTATTTTAAGTAAATATTGCCTGTAAGGGATCCAGGAATTTTAGTGTTTTTCTTGGAATCCTTAATCATAATACTTAGCCCAGAGCAAAACTTTCTCTCAAATGATGGTAAAAAATCTAATTCTATTAAATCTTGATTATTCCGTGGGCTGCCTTGGAATACATTGCCTATGAGTTTTTCTGCTAAGAAATGGACTTCGTTTATTGCTCATTTTCTCAAAATCAAGGAAAGCTGTTGTTCTTCAATTTAGATCGATGTTGACAAGGTCCTCGTCATAGCAGCAGGTGTTACGCTATAATTGCTCATTATAGAATTATGTTTTGCTTGAAGGAATTCAGGAAACAAGAAAAGCATGTTCTTGTGTACATGAATTCTGGTTGAAAAATTGAAAGAATGACACTAGGAATAGTATGTAAATTGGCAGAATTTATCATTTCACTGTGCAACTAGTATTTTAAAAGGCACTAAAATCAACGTGAACATCCTTGGGAAACCACTCTCTTTCTTAGGCCTAACTTGCAAAGTATCCCCTTACCATTGTGTTTTTTTAATGTAGAAATTGAGATTAGAACAATACGGGGAACAAAATATTGGCAGACGACCTTGTTGAAGGAGATGAAAAACAAGAAGCTATAGAAATAGATTGGCTAATAGTACTGAGTAACTACTCAACTGCAAAAATGCCTTGCTTTTCCGAGCGATGTATAAAGCAATTAGCACCAACATTTTCATTAGGTTACATAAAATAATATTACTTTGTAAACACCTATAAACAGAGATTACCCAGATAGCCTAAGACTATTATTAAGTACAATAAAACGTTACTGGTTTAAAGTAATAGGTATAGAACTTCGTATTGTATGGTGCACATTCACATAGTTAGAGAGGAAATGGAGGTCTAACAAGTCAAGGTTCAATTACACACTTGTAATCCATCCTTAAGGGAAAAAGCCTCACTGATCAAGATGGTACTTTGCACAACCTTGCCAATTGTTTCACAAAGCTTTAATGATGCCAAAAATAATCTTTTACCTCCCATACCTGAGTAAACCATATTGGAATTATTTTCTCTGCTCCTTCCTATACCTTTGCTTTTTGGCATCACAAAGTCAGATTTTTAACCTACAAGTTGACATAAGCCAAAAATGTTAGAAGATTATAAACTGCCTCCTTTTATCTCACTGTATGTATGTGTATATGTGTGTGTATACATATATAAACACACACATAGATAAATCACATGGAAGCATAAGCACATATCTACGCACTGTTGTTTTGCTACCGTATCCATTGACGACGTTTATTTTGAATTACAGGTAATTTTTTTCTGCATTTATTTATTTATTTTATTTTATTATTATAGTTTAAGTTCTAGGGTACATGTGCATGATGTGCAGGTTTGTTACATATGTATACTTGTGCCATGTTGGTGTGCTGCACCCATCAACTCGTCAGCACCCATCAATTCGTCATTTATATCAGGTATAACTCCCAATGCAATCCCGCCCCCCTCACCCCCATGATAGGCCCCGATGTGTGATGTTCCCCTTCCCGAGTACAAGTGATCTCATTGTTCAGTTCCCACCTATGAGTGAGAACGTGCGGTGTTTTGTTTTCTGTTCTTGTGATAGTTTGCTAAGAATGATGGTTTCCAGCTGCATCCATGTCCCTACAAAGGACACAAACTCATCCTTTTTTATGGCTGCATAGTATTCCATGGTGTATATGTGCCACATTTTCTTAATCCAGTCTGTCACTGATGGACATTTGGGTTGACTCCAAGTCTTTGCTATTGTGAATAGTGCCACAATAAACATACGTGTGCATGTGTCTTTGTAGTAGCATAATTTATAATCCTTTGGGTATATACCCAGTAGTGGGATGGCTGGGTCATATGGTACATCTAGATCTAGATCCTTGAGGAATCGCCATACTGGCCCTCTCTTTTTTCTGAATTTAAAAGTGAAATGAAATAAAGTTTTGTTAGATATACAGTTATTATCTATATAAAAATGATTCTGTACATACTTCCATGGCAAAGTACAATACCTCCTCTGCTGTCACTGCCAATGCACAGGTGTTCTTTTTCCTGGCTGTTTGACTCACTGGGAGAACTTATAAAAATATTTCAGTCACAGCTTTACTCTAGCCCAGATCAATTAATCAGTACCTTGGCCTTGCAATCTACTAGGCAGTCCTTTCCAAACTTTAGAATATGGAAGAATCCCTTAGAATGCTTATTAAAATGCAGATTCTAAAGCCTCATTCTAAGTGATATTCTTCTGGTAGGTCTTTACAAGTCACGTATTCCTGGGGTCTTTCTTTGAGAAACACAACTCTAAAAGGTCTTTGTTATTCCCATTCTGGGTTTTGAATTCTTTCTTGAAATTGTAACAAGATATATGTACTGAAATATTTTTCCTCTAACAATATCTAAAGAAATTTTCAGCATTAGCAGCACTTGTTGGCACTCTTGTTGTTATTTTGTTTAATATTTAAGACAGCTAAAAGTTACAGTAATTTATAATGATAATCAGTATTATGGAATCAACCATTAACAGTTCATCTCACTAAAGAATTTTTATTTTTATTATTTATTTATTTACTTATATTTGAGACAGAATCTGGCTCTGTTGCCCAGGCTGGAGAGCAGTGGTGTGATCTCAGCTCGCTGCAACCTCCACCTCTCGGGTTCAAGCGATTCTCTTGCCTCAGCTTCCCAAGTAGCTGGGATTACAGATGCCTGTCACCTCGCCCAGGTATTTTTGTTTGTTTGTTTGTTTGTTTAGTAGCGATGGTATTTCACCATGTTGGCCAGGCTAGTCTGGAAGTCCTGACCTCAGGTGATCCACCCGCCTTGGCCTCCCAAAGTGCTGGGATTACAGGCGTGAGCCACCGCGCCTGGCCTCACTAAAGAATTAACATCATATGTTTATTAGTACTGAGGTTAGTTCCCAAACACTGTACTAAAAAAATGAATGAAATAATTGAATGAAAACATGTTTCCTTAGCCATATTCCAAGAAAATCACTTCTATGATGATTGTAATTGGAAGCATCTCTTCTTTCTTTGCCTGGGATCTTTGTAACAAGATTATCTTCTTTCATGTCCCATTCCAATTAATAATCATTTATTTCCATTTAAGGCTTTTATAATCATTCAGAGAATCCACACTTTGTGTCTGCAGTCACTGAGTTCACGCATTAAATACAGAATTTTCAACAACCATGTTTCCATCTTTATTGTTATTAATATTTCAAATTTGCTTCTGTTCGGAACCATGAACTTGTAGGATCGAGTAGATATACGTGTTATCCATACACACTCTGCAAAACTCACTGCAGATACATACTGAACAGGAATTGCTTATTTAACTGTGTTTTCTGTCTCTGTTTCATACATGCTCTCTCTCTACTGAAGTAATTGAAGGATGACAAAGGTCCTTATGGGTGTTTGATGGCCCGTGAAGAGCTATCTGTCTAAGAATTGCCTGAAAATAATTTCTCCACTTGTATGAAAATAATTTACTCCGTGATTTTTCATGTTGTATTGTCAATTTTCCTTCTGGTTGTATCAGGCAGGAATCATTGTTTTACATTTCATTCTTTAGGGTACCTATGCCTGGATTGCTCCCATTGAGGCAAAACAAAGCATAGCTCTGACATAATCATTGGTGTTATTATCATGAAAACCTGGAAAAACTAATGGCAAGGCAAAAAATACGCATTCTTATGCTTGCTTTATGTGCACTGTGCCTATACATACAACCTGGCAGAACTTTAGGCAGAATTATGGTTTAAATGGGCATCATCTGTCCTCTACAGGCCTTTTGGTGTGCTTCTTATGTCCTGAGGACCACATGAAGATCCAGGAGTTGAGTCCTATCCACTCTACATTGCTGGTACCTTTAGGGGCTCTATGCCATTGTATTCCAGCTTCCTAAGATTAGACTATTACTTTCGTTTCCTTTATTCTTTTCTTTTCATTTCCTTTCTTTCTTTTCTTTTTCTTTTCTTTTTTTTTTTTTTTTTTTTTTTTTTGAGACAAAGTCACACTCTGTTGTCCAGGCTGGAGTGCAGTGGTGTGATCTCATCTCACTGCAACCTCTGCCTCCCAAGTTCAAGCAATTCTCATGCCTCAGTCTCCTGAGTAGCTGGGATGACAGGCGTGTGCCAACCAGGCCTGGCTAATTTTTATTTTAGTAGAGACATGGTTTCACCACGTTGGCCAGGCTGGTCTTACCTCCCGACCTCAAGTGATCTTCCTGCCCCGGCCTCCCAAAGTGCTAGAATTGTAGGCATGAGCCACCGCACTTGGCCTATTACTCTCATTTCTTAGACATTATTCCACCCTTCCTAATACTTAGCTACCTACTTTTTGCTTCCATTCAACCTTCTGTAACTTGTTTTAAGGTGTGTGTGTGTTTTTTTTTGTTTTAATCCTTTGGCTATGTATGTTCTTATAAAGTAAAATTTAGTTGTAGCAATTCGTGAAATCATAGTAACATTCACTTAGAGGAGAGTGAGAAATGCTTCCTGCTTACCTATATATCATTGCCCATTTGCACTTGGTTTTGATATTTGAGGCAAATCCTTCGGTTTTATTGTCTAAGACACAGTTGTAATTCTAAGGAATTTTAGACCAGGTCAAAGGAGTATGCATTACCCTTGCATACTATTACGTAGGGCATTGTAATATGACATCTGTCATACAGTGAGATGAGGATGGCTACCTCTTTCACTTAAAATAGCTCTGGCCCTTTATATAACCAAAGAAAACATAACTGAAATGCTTGGCAAGAAGTAAAATTATAAACAATGGGCTTCCAGCATTTGTTGTATGCCTGCTGGCATAGGAATTCCAAGCATATAATGGGTGTTCTTTGCGTAATGAAAAGCCAATTGTGAGACCAGCTTATAATCTTTGGTACCAGTAGCAGCATGTACATTTCATAATTTCATCCTAATGCTTTAAATGATGCAAAAATGTCCTTTTTATCTACTAAAGTGCCTCATAAGTTAATAAATACATGTAAATTTCTGTAAAGTGATACTGTCCCTTAATGAATCAAACTGATAATTGTTTCTATCTCATTAACAGTAATCTATATTTGAAAGTGAAGAACTCTACAAATAAAAATATTTAACATATCAAACATTTGAAATTTCTAGGTATTGTAAGCACAAACATTTATGGTCATATTTGGCCAGAAGATATTCCTTGTAAATAGATTTGGAATTTTTATATCCAGTATTGTGATTGGCTGTAAAAATTTTTCAAGTACTGTATACACAAAATCATAATTATATTTTATACTAACTATGGATGGGGGCTGTCGAATGTAGGTAAATACTAATTTGCCTCATCATCTCTTGTAAAACCTCCAGCCACCAAACCTAATCGAGGAAGTTTATGCCTCTTCTACTGCATGTTAGCACTTTTTCCATGATAATGTAGTATTTGTACACAAATCTGTATCATCCAACAGAGTTTCTGAGAAGTAGAGACCTTTGCTTATTAGACTTTCAGTTCTTACTTCGTAGAATGGTGGTTGGCCATTCAACACTTTTTATTTTATTTTATTTTATTTTACTTTATTATTTTGTTTGTTTTTCTGAGATAAAGTCTGTCTCTGACCCCCAGGCTGGAGTGGAGTGGCGCGATCTTGGCTCACTGCAGCCTCCACCTCTGGGGTTCAAGCGATTCTCCCACCTCAGCCTCCCAAGTAGCTGGGACTACAGGTGCATGCCACCATGCCACGCTAATTTTTGTATTTTTAGTAGAAGTGGGGTTTTGCCATGTTGGCCAGACTGGTCTCGAACTGCTGACCTCAGATGATCCACCTACCTCAGCCTCCCAAAGTGTTGGGATTACAGGCATGAGCCACCACGTCTGGCCATCAATACATTTTAAATAAATGAACTAAATAATGAATATCGTTGAAGTGCAATTCTGTTTACATTGTTTTACATCTATACTTATTTTAATCAACTATATTTTGTGGTGTCAACAATCTGTAGCTTAAGAGTTTTAATTGAAAGAGTCTAATTACATATCACTGTATATTTAAATAGTTTTCTTAGATAAAACAAAAGAGAGTGAGATAGAGAAAGAAGTAACAATTAAAGGATTTCATTATGTGATAGTCTTCCTGTGTTTTGTTTTTCCTTTTAGAAAGTTGCAGCAATAATAGAAAATGTTTTTTTTTTCTTACTAGTAGAGGTGGCATTGTTGCTATAAAATGAGTGCCCTTAGTTCTTCATTTGTTAGTAAATATTTCATTCTATGTATAAAAAGTATAATAAAATCATACAATGTTACATAAATAATGAATGGATTGTTATTACACCAGGAAATCACTACTGTGCCCTATCAAAATGAGTTTGAAGTATATATGTGCATATGTATATATATACATATATATGAATCTAAGGCAATCAATTATGTATATTTTCAATGCTCTGTGAAGAAAGAAATTGGTTGTCTACTGTCATGCTTTATTATGGTGATATTCTTTAATTAAAATGCACACATAAAAAATTTAAAAATGTAAAATCTGATTTTCTAAGTGGGCTTAGGAAGGTACAGGCAAGAAGTGCTAACGCTTGAAGTGGAAAGTATGAGAGTACATGAAGTTGAAAATGTGTTTGTGTGTATGTGTATTGTAGCAGGTCATCTAGGACTGTAATTTTCAACCATATGCCCAAGCCCCAGCATAGAGATACTGATTCAATTGGTCTGGGGTGGGATATGGGCTTAGGTAATATTTTATAGCTCTCTAGGTGGTTCTGATGTGTAGTAGGGGCAAAGAACTGCCTCTATGGGTGTCTAGGACTCTACTGTAACTATCAGCAATTCGTGAGAGGGTTCTTTGTAATGCCTTTGATTATTCTTCTAGAGCCATATGTTCTGCACATCAGCTGGGGAGCCAAACCAGGGAATTCCAGAAGTGGTCCTCCCTTAAGACTTACTCTGACGGTGTTAGGGTTTTCATAACTTGATCCTTACCCTCATTCTAGGAAAAGTCATAATTCTTATTTATCTTACTTTCCACCTTCAGTACTTAACATTTTCAGAGATTTAGGGAATTTTTCTACTTCTCTTTTTATATTTGTTTCAGGTAAGTCCCGTTGAATATCATCCTCAAATACATGCACATTTTACTGCCATGGTAACGTTTTCTACTTTTTCTTCTATTTTTTTCAAATGTAAATTATTGAAAATTTGGCAGGGTCTCTGGTAACCAAAGTAATCTTGTCTATTTCTGTGCTACTAGCTTTATTATAATTTGATTCCTGTTCCAAAAATGAAGTACAGTACTAATAATTTTTTAAACCTCAAATTATTTGAAGGTCAGTATTAATGACTTTTTATTAATGTATATGTATATAGGTTTAACAATAAGTGAAACAGCTTATAACAGTATATATTCTATTAAGTAGAAATTTACACATAAAGTTAGAAGAACTCCATGTGCAATGTCCTCTTATGCTCACATATAAACTTTCTGTTTCAAATAAAAGTTTCAAAACTAGAGTCTACATGGCACAGATGGTGAATTGATGCCATAATTTCCAATCTGCTTGTTAGTAGAGATATGTCATATGTTTATTGATGATTGCAAATATGTTGGTACATTAAAGCTTCATATTTAGTATTATAAAACTTAATGTCATATGGGGAAAGAAGTTGCTACCTTTCTAAAAATTGTAGAATAGCCAGGTGTAATGGCTCATGCCTGTTATTCCACACTTTGGGAGGCCAAGGTGAGTGGATCACTGGAGGCCAGGAGGTCGAGACCAGCCTGGCCAACGTGGTGAAACCCCATCTCTACTAAAAAATACAAAAATCATTCAGGCGTAGTGACTCATGCCTGTAGTCCCAGTTACTCGGGACGCTGAGGCAGGAGAATTGCTTGAACCCGGGAGGCGGAGGTTGCTGTGAGCCAAGATCGCACCACTGCACTCCAGCCTGGGCAACAGAACAAGACTCCATCTCTCAAAAATAAATACAAAAATAAATAAAAATAAAAGTTATACAATAAACTCCTGGCTGGGCGCGGTGGCTCAAGCCTATAATCCCAGCACTTTGGGAGGCCGAGACGGGTGGATCACGAGGTCAGGAGATCGAGACCATCCTGGCTAACACAGTGAAACCCCGTCTCTACTAAAAAAATACAAAAAAAAAAAAAAAAAAAAAAAAACAACTAGCCAGGTGAGGTGGCGGGTGCCTGTAGTCTCAGCTACTCGGGAGGCTGAGGCAGGAAAATGGCGTGAACCTGGGAGGCAGAGCTTGCAGTGAGCCGAGATCCCGCCATTGCACTCCAGCCTGGGTGACAGAGCAAGACTCCGTCTCAAAAAAATAAAAAATAAAAAAAATTAAAATAAACTCCTTGAATTCCAGGAAGAAACAAATATTGTTGTCCAGTTATGCAATTATGCATAATGAGTTAAATGCACAAAGTGATCTTAAATGAATGTACATATTCAAAAATAGAGGTTGGCTCAAGAATTCAGATTATTCAATATCAATTCAATTCCTTCTGTTGTGCCATTTGAATCCTATTGCCAACGATGATTATTCATCTTGAAAAACAGACTCCCAAATTCAGAGTTCCTGCATTTTAATTTGCCCTTATGAAAGGAAGGATTCTTTCCTTTTCTGGAATATAATCAACTGCTGCTGAGAAGAAGGAAAGTCTTTATTCAATACGGAAAATGTGTATTTTCTTACCATTTATTTATATGGACAATAATCAAACTTTTAATTATCTTCTCACAGTATTTACAGATCTGTGAGAAGAGTTGCTATCTAAAGCTGGATCTTTATGGAGAAGAGACATGCTCAAGTGTAATGAATAATTTTTGTTACATATCAGTATTAACTAAGCTTTGCAAAGTTAATAGGGAACTTTATATCTAAAATGTCAGGAAAAAAATAGTTTTAAATAAAAGGGACACCTGGAACTCTAAGGAGACTGTAGCTCTAAACCTGTAGCTGAATTCTGCCTTCGATTTTGTGGACCCTTTACTAGGGGCAAATGCATACCACATTCTAAGGGTTTCCCACACACCTCTGGAAGGAAAACAGGAGTGTATTTACAGCTATCATCTAACCATTATAGGATTCCTGGCCAACGTGGTGAAACCCCATCTCTACTAAAAATACAGTCAGCCACCTTCAATTTGTAGTAAACAGGTACAAAACCACATCATGGAATGACTTCTGCTTATATAATCCTCTTCTGCAGTGTCTGAATCTTGGCACCTCCTCTCCTTCCTCCTAACCACTGCAAAAACAACACCCAGATTAAGACATCAGGGACAACTGAATATCTGAATATCAAGTACTCCATATATAATGATCTATCGAATATGCCTACAATATCACTACTAACCTAGAAGTGTACCAGGAGTTACACCTGCAGTATAACAGATTAAAACAGCTTTCTCCAATGTTCATCACTTTGATTGTTAAAAGATTCATTTTCCGCCACTTAAAATCTGCATACTATGATCTGTGTATAAAAAGCTAAAACATATATCCAATTTCAAATGTAATGTCATGCAAGTGTCTACTGAATGTGTACATATCTTTGTAAGTGTCCCTGAGCAAAATAACTTTCAACTTAACATTCTTTTTCTCTTGGATATAAAAGAGAATAACATAACAAGAGCAAATTTGCTTTTAAATGTTCTGCCTTGATAGCAAGTTAAAGTATTTAGAACCAACATCCTCTTAAATGTATAATTTATATAATGGATGAGGCTAGAACAGCATTTCCAAATGTAAATTGTAAAGAACATTGATCCCGTAAGATGTTGAATGAAAAACAAATTGTTAAAATGTGATAATTTCTTTTCCTTCTTTAGAAAGTCACAACTCAAGCCTTGAAATTTTTTGTAGTTAAAAAAAATTGTTTAACTTAGTTTAACCCAATGTTTCTGAACCTGTGTCACAAAGGAAATGTTTTTGTCAAGTGATAAATAACTTTCAAAGATACTGGAATTTTTTTTTTTTTTTTTTTTTTTTTTTTTTGTTAGATGGAGTTTCACTCTTATTGCCCAGGCTGGAATGCAGTGGTGTGATCTCGGCTCACTGCAACCTCTGCCTCCCAGGTTCAAGTGATTCTCCTGCTTCAGCCTCCTGATTAGCTGGGATTACAAGTGCATGCCACCATGCCCAGCTAATTTTTTTTTGTATTTTTAGTAGAGAATGGGTTTCACTGTGTTGGTCAGGCTGGTCTCGAACTCCAGACCTCAGGTGATAAACCTGCCTCTGCCTTCTAAAGTGTGGGGATTACAAGTGTGAGCCACCACGCCTGGCCAAGACTGAAATTTTTTTGAAACACATTTTCATAAATGAATTACTGGGGTACTCTCTCTTTATTAACTATGTGAGTACTGACAAAGATTCCTTGCTTGGTCAAACTTTATTCAGGCTTCTCAACCTTCTCATAGCCCTGTCTGTGCACTTTCTCTTAAAATTTAGTTTTAGCAGGCTAGATGAGTTTAGCCAGAAAACTCTCATCCTTGGTATTTGATTATCCTGGATATCTGATCATGTTCGTCATCCTCCACCATCCTCCAGGGGATGACTGGACCATTTTCAGCAAGAGTCTCCCTTACCCATGATGCTTCCTCTTAATAATTTTCCATCCACTAACCCCTACCCTGTTCCTTGGTTATAAATTCCCATTTGCCTGTGCTGTATTCAGATTGAGCCCAATCTCTCTGCCCTACTGCAAGACCCTGTTTTCATGGGCCCTATACCTATTGAGATGGTCTTGAATAAAGTTTGCCTTACTGTGATTCAACAAGTGACATTGAATAATTTTTTCTTTAACAGTATAAGGATCACGCATTACCATTTGTTTTGAAAGATGGTATAAGAAGACTAACTGAAAACTAATCTTGGCTTGGTATCATTGACAGAAATTCTTGGTCTTCAATCTATGTAGAACAGATACTTGTATTTTCTTTTGAAAATTTAATACACTGATTAAATTGTCATTTTATAAAAATATGAAATGAAGGGTACATATGATTTTTAAACATTTCTGTCCACCATCACCAACCACCATGTAAAAATACACCTTTGTAAGACTTTTTCTATTCTATAACATACCTTCAAAAACGAGAAAAATTATTTGTAGGAAATTATTTGCTTCTATCTGTGAATTGATAAAGGGAAAATAATAACCTAGGACTTGAGCTTCTTCCCCTACCACATTACATGATTGAACCCTGGTCTAGGTATTAGCCAAATAAACCTAGTAACAGTGGATAGAATGGGATGATGGTTTTCCATCTCTCTCAAAAGTACTACAAGGTAGGTTGTTTCAGTACTGCTAACAACCCCATGGTTCCCTGACATGTTCAATTCCCAGCTTCCATTCTCAAAAATTATGTTGTGGCCATGAGTTGGACTCCTCAGCCCTAGCAAAAGGTTATTCATTTGCTGAGTAACCCTTCTTGAACCCATTTTCCTGGTAGCTGTGCCCAGTAAATCCTGCCTATATATCTTTGGGAGTTGGAGAGAGAGAGAGAGAGAGAAAGAAAGAGAGGGAGACAGAAAGAGAGAGAGATAGACGGAAATTATTTTAGCTAAGAAAGTTTACAGTCACAATTTTATGAGAGTCTCTGAATAAGGGATAAAAGAATATTAGACAGGACATAGTCTCTGCCATTGGTGATTAAGTGAACATAGTCAAGGAGAATATGGCTGTGACCATTAGTGTGTAAGTGGTTACATCTGGTGGGCAATCTCCAGTCACAAGTAAAATAGTCTACAGGTGAGATACAGGCTAAGCAAAGATTTCATAATTAAGACCAAACAAGCATTTATTGCTTGCACTTATTGCTTGGTCATAATTAAGACGGAACAAGCATTTATCAGTGTTTACAAAGTAAAACACTGATAAATTGAGCTTCATTAAAATTAATAATTCTGTCTATTATAATACACTAATAACAGTGAAAAGGAAAGTCACGGACTGGGAGAAAAACATTCACAAAACATGTATCTGATTAAAAAAACTTGTATCCATAATACATAATAAACTCATACATATCCATAATAAACTCATACATATCCATAAAAATATGTATATCCATAATACATAATAAACTCATACATATCCATAAAAAAACCATTTTTAAAAAATTGGCAAAATATTTGAACAGGCACTTCATAAAAGAGGACAAAGATGGTCAAAAACATTTGAATAGGTGCCTAACTTCATTAGTAATCAAAGAATTTTAAATACCCCTATATATGCATCAGAATGGCTAAAATATAATAAGACAATATCAAGTATTGGGGAGAATTGGTGCCTCAGCTGGAGCTCTCAAATATTGCTGGTGTAAGTGTAAATTACTATTTGCCAATATCTATTAAATCTAAATTTATACCTTCCTTATGAGCCAGCAATTCCTCTCATATGTATGTATTCAAGAGAAATTAGTAGGCCAGGTGTAGTGGATCATGCCTGTAATCCCAGCACTTCGGGAGGCCAAAGTGGGAGGGTCGTTTGAAGCCAGGAGTTTTAGACCATCCTGGGCAACATAATTTGACTTCATCTCTACAAAAAAATAATGATAATAATAATCAAAATTAGCCTGATGTGGTGGCATGCACATGTAGTCCCAGCTACTCCAGAGGCTGAGATGAGAGAATGGGTTGAGCCCAGGAAGTTGAGGCTGCAGGGAGCTGTGATTGCACCACTACACTCCTGCCTGGGTGACAGAGTCAGACCCTGTCTCAAAAAAAGGGGAGAAATCAAGGCCACCAAAATAGCATGCACAAGACTGTTAATAGCAATGTTTTGCAGAATAGCAAAACCTGATATAACTTGTGCCCCTCAGAATTAGAATTAAAAATGCAGTATAGACCTGGTGAGGTGGCTCACGCCTGTAATCCTAGCACTTTGGGAGGCTGAGGAGGGCAGATCACCTAAGGTCAGGAGTTCGAGACCAGCCTGGTCAACATAGTGAAACCCCCGTCTCTACTAAAAATACAAAAAAATTAGCCGGGTGTGGTGGCGGGCGCCTGTAATCCCAACTACTCGGGAGGCTGAGGCAGGAGAATCGCTTGAACCTGGGAGGCAGAGGTTGTAGTGAGCTGAGATCATGCCACTGCACTCCAGCACTGGGTGACAGAGCAAGACTTTGTCTCAAAAAAAAAAAAAAAAAAAAGCAGTATGTCCACGGAATATTATATAATAATAAAAACCTGCTACTTGCAAGAATATGAATGAACTTCATAAACACAATGTTGACTAGAAGATGAATCTTTTACTGCGTGATTCCATCTACTGAAGTTGGAGAACTGGCCAAAGTTACCTATAATGATTCAGGTCAGCAGAGCAGTTTCTTCCTGAGGGGCTGGTGGGAATATAGTATGAATTGGGAAAGAGCATGAAGGAGACTTACAGGGTGTTGCAATTGTTCAGAACTCTTTTTCCTTGATACTTGCTTACAGAAATGTGCAGAATTTTTATTTCAGCTAGTTTTCTATGCGTGCATAGAATCTCCATGGAACACACTTTTATTAAGTATGCTTTCTACTTCTTCTAAAATACCTCTAGTCATAGAAAATGTAACTTTAGTTCTTTATTCCTTACTTTGCCTAGCCCAAGCTCCTACAGAAAAAAAAAAAAAGATTAGTTATCATTTAATTCAAATTATAAAACAGAATCAGTCTTTTAAGCGGTATCAGATACACAAGTATCTAATCTAACTTCCATTGCCTATCAGTGGATGTGGCTTTAATCAAGTCTTTTCTAAACAAGATGGACAGGCACTGAAGCAACAAAAAGTGAGCCATTTTATGTGTTTTAAAATGATAATGTGATTTTCAATTTTGTTATTGTAGAAGCTCCTAACAGTATGATCTGGCATTTGTTCTATCTGAATAAAGTCATGGCTTGTATTATGTATATATGGAATTTCCCAGAATACTATTGTTAGAAACGTCACTGCACTGTGAAAAAAAAATCATCTCTAATTTGATCAATATGTACTTACACGCATGTTGTTAGTTGCCATTGCTCTCAGCCTTTAGGAAATTTTTTATGAGCCCCGTGGGCCATGAGCTTGCTTTTTCATAACAGAGAATGAGAAAGAAGAAATCTCATCAGTATAATAATACCCACCTCAGTAGAGGGCATGGTTCAGTGGCAGTCTTACTGTCTGTCACAAACTCCATCATATAAGCTAGAAATGATAAAGAGATTCATTACAGGATACTGTAAAAGGGATATTTGGGATATAAACTTAAGTACTAACTAGATCAAAACAAATATGGGAGAAAAAAGTCTCTGAGTACTGTAGTAGAGTTTATTGAATTAATTAATTAATTAATTAATTAAAAGCACAGGGGGCCGGCGTGGCAACTCACACCTGTAATTCCAGCACTTTGGGAGGCTGAGGCAGGCAGATCTTCTGAGGTCAGGAGTTCGAGACCAGCCTGGCAAACATGGTAAAATCCCGTCTCCACTAAACATACAAAAAATTAGCCAGGCATGGTGGCGCATGCCTGTAGTCCCAGCTACTTGGGAGGCTGAGGCAGGAGAATCGCTTGAACCCGGGAGGCGGAGGTTGCAGTAAGCTGAGATCGTGCCACTGCACTCCAGCCTGGGCAATAAGAGGAAAACTCTGTCTCAAAAAAAAAAAAAAAAAAAAAAAAAAAAAAAAAAAAAAAGCGCAGGGGTCAGATAATTGAGCAAGAAGGTAGAGGAGTGGGGATGTTGTGCTGATGTGAGAAAGGAGGAAGATGTATTGAAGGAATCCAGTGGACTTTGATGAGGACAACCCAGGACTTTCTATTTTCAAGAACCAAAGGGAACATCTTGCTGTAGGCAGCCTGGGGCTGTCTCCATCAAAGAAATGCTAATATTTACATTTATTGATTTTTATTATGTGACTGTCTATGTGCTAAAGCTGTGGTTCTCAAAGTATGTTTCAGACCGGCAATATCACCTAGAAATTTGTAAGAAATGTAAATTATCGGGCTCTATGGAGACCTACTAAATAATGAATTCTGGGAGTGGTATCAAAAGAAGTTCTTCAGTGGATTTTGATATAGTCTAAAGGTTGAAAGACAGTGTAGTAGACAATACATTCATTACTTTATTTATTCTTCTCCATGATTCTATAAAAGAGCTATTGTTACTGCCTTGTTTACAAATGAGAAAACTGAGACTTTGAAAGAGGCTCAGTTTTTTGTTCAAGGTCAAATAGCTGGTATCCAGAGATACTGGGAATAGAACCCAGATTTGTCAGACTATAAAACACGGTGCTTTCAGCCACTCCTCCAGAGCCAGGGGAATAAAAATTCATTAATTTCAATGAGTATTTGTAATAGTAACCTGCAAGTCCTGGAATACAATTATAACTGCTACAGCATTACCTTTGAGGAGAAAATATTTCATTTCCCCAATTGATTGCCAAAATAAAATGCTTAAAATACAAATGCCTGGTTGAAGAAACCCTTTAATTTTTGTTTTCTTGCATTCAGGCATTTGTGTCAGGTTTAAGTAATTTATTTTAACTTGCAATACAGTGTTGCCTGTAGTAACAAATAGGACATTCTGCTATTAGTTTTCATCTCCTACCAACTTGTTTTCCACTCTTGAAGCTAAACTTCTTTAACAATTTCTATGCTCATTGTATCTACTTCCTTACCTCACGTAGCTATCTCAAACACCAATAATCCAGCTGCTTCCACATCCTTCAACTGAAATTGATTTTGTCAAGGCCCAAGTCACATCAGGCCTCATCTTACCAGTCTGTAGTGTTGATTGTTGATCAGTACTTCCTATTGGAAAGATTCTTGTTCCCTGGCTTCTGGAATATTCCACTACTCTAGATTTCCTGTCTCAGGGCAACTTCATCATTTTCTTGGAGGGTTGCTCTCCCTTTGTAAATCTCTTTTTATATTGAGTTTCAGTCTTAATGCCCGATCAACATATTTTTCTTGATCTCATCCAAATCCATAGAAACAACTCTTAATGATGACCCTCAGATCTTTATATTCAACCAAAATCATTCTTTTGAGCTAGAGACCTATCCCCGTGCCCATCAGTTATGCTCATGTGTATCACATGGTTAATTCAAAATCAGTATATGTGAGATCAAAAACTGCCTTCCAAGCAATTCTTCTTCCTCCTTCTCTAGCTCATTGAAAGACATCATGTGCCAAACTTCTCAGGTTTGGGGGTATCATTCCTGCATTTTCCCTCTAGATCACTGCCCTAACATTACCTTGGCATCAGCCACCATGTTTTGCCAGGATTGCTGCAGTTCCCCTAAAACAGATGTTCAGTTTCCCCCATCCCTGTGATTCAGTTTTCCGCATGCAGCCAGAATGTTTTAAAAAGCATATTTGATTGTGTCATCTTCCCCCTAGAAAACCTTCTGTGGTTTCCTCAAAATAAATTTAACTGAATAACTAGTTGACTTAATTCAATGTTTTCCTTGGTCACAGTAATTAATCAGTATTTTCCTGTTCCTCGCTGCTGAGGGCTTAACATTCAAGAATCAATTTGTCTTATGTTTACTTTAACTTACAAACTTCCTTTAAATGAAAAACTCATTGTTAGATGATTTGCAAAATAACCAGAGGAACAAAGTCTATTGTGATCAGTGAACATGACAGAATGTATTTTTTTGTTGTTATACCATCACTTTCACAAAACTATAGAATATATATAGGCATATATGTGTGTATATGTATTTTATATATATGTGTGTGTATGTATATATATAGGTATAGATCTGTGTATGGAGACATAATTTACAGAGACATTCATAATAAACCACTGTCAAACATATTTTGCATGTTTGAAATATTAGTTGATTGGATTTGTGGGTTATATATAAGTTGAACAATTAACCGATATGATAATTCTGTTTCCATGGCTGTTACCTTAGTTTATACCACCTTTCACCTGAATGATTACAACAGCCTCCTAATTCCTTGTCTCTTTATTTGCCACGTTCCCCTCTTCATACTTCCCAAATCCACTTTCCCAATTGTTATCAAAAAGAGTTTTCCTAAAATATAAGTCAGATAATGCTACTCACTCTGCCAAATTCTCATTGCCCCAAAAGTGAAATCTGAATTCTATAAGATGCTCTACCAATCTCTCCATTAATTGACCTTTGCACCATCTCTTTACATTCACCCCTTCCCACAACACCCACCAAACCCACCCATCCCTCAAGCACCACATTGTACACACCAATCATGTCATAGAAGTCACTATTCTAGCTCTTGTTATTCTTCCTGAAATATCATCTCCTACCTCAACTTTTTACCCAGCTAACTCCAGTTTATCGTTTAGGTGATGTCTCTTTTTTAGAACATACCTAGACTTGATGTTACAGAAGGAATATCTCTTATGTGTCATCTCAACATCCCACAGCAACTATTTTTTTCTTTTTCTTTTCTTTTTTGAGATGGTGTCTTGCTCTGTTGCCCAGGCTGGAGTGCAGTGCACAATATCGGCTCATTGCAAACTCTGCCTCCCTAGTTCAAGCAATTCTTCTGCCTCAGCCTCCTGAGTAGCTGGGGCTACAGGTGCATGTCACCACGCCCGGCTAATTTTTGTATTTTTTTAGTAGAGACAGAGTTTCACCATATTGGCCAGGCTGGTCTCGAACTCCTGACCTCTTGATCTGCCCGCCTCGGCCTCCCAAAGTGCTGGGATTACAGACATGAGCCACCGCGCCTGGCCCACAGTGACTATGTTTTAACATACATCAAACTACTTTGCAATTTCCTGTTTACATGTCATTATCCCTCATTAGTAAGCTTCTAAAAAGTATGGGCATTTATCCAGTTCCCTATCATCTCCCTAGTCCACAGCACAAAGCCTGACACTTAAGTAATTATGTGAGTAATTAAATGAGTAATTATGACACATTCAAGCTTGTTAAACTCTAAAACTTGGAAATAAGGCAAAAGAACAAGTAGATGTTCTTTTATTATCATACTAAAGTATTGTCTAAAAGATCTACCGAAAGATTATTTGATTTGTTAGGGGTATGAGTCTTTGTATAACTTAGTACTAACTTAAAAAAATTATTTTTTTGTGGGTACATAGTAGGTGCACATAATTTGGAAGCACATGAGAGAGATATTTTGTTACAGACATACAATGCATAGTCATCACATCAGAATAAATGGGGCATCTATCACCTTAAGCATTTATCCTCCGTGTTACAAACAATCTAGTTATAGTCTTTTAGTTATTTTAAAATGGTCAAGTAAGTTATTATTGACTATAGTCACCCTATAGTATTTACTATTGATTAGGGCTTAGATTCTGAGACGTTTTAGGTAAATGTACACATTTTTGTTCAGTAGAGAGACAAGTAATATTTTTCTAGTATCCTCAAAATATATAATTTTATTGAACTTTTTGATGTTAATCTGTTTTGTTTCTAACTTAACAGTCTTGTTCTAGCGTTCTTTTTCTTTCTGTGACTATATATGTTCAGTCCCTTGAAATCCCCTTTGAATCAGCTTTAATTTGTTGCCTGTTTTAAGATTAATTAGTTGAATAAATGTTTCCATATTATCAGGATATGTTTATGAGGGAACAGTGAATTTACTTCCATGTGTTTTAAACTATATGAGAAACACTGAGCTTGGCATCAGTAGCTAATTCTAGGGAGAAAAAAAATCGTTCTCGTATATATTTGGAAAAACAGTTTTTATCACTTTTTGAGATATTAACAGCCATTTGTATGTTGAAGATTCTGAGAAACTTGGAGGTGATTTAATCTGTTTTGCTTTGTTTAATCTAAAATTTCAAGACTATTTTGGTTCTAGGAAATTTTGTTCTAGGAAAACCAGTTTGGAAACATTGGTTTACTGAGAACTTTAAATAACAATATTTTAAACTACAATTCTTATATTTGAAATGCTGTACAAATCATTTCTATTAAGACTTATTTCCTCTAAGTGTTTTGCACTCTTTAAGATGAAATTCTGGGTCTGCAAATATACATTTCAGAAAAGCCATTGTTTAGCTACAGGAAAGGCGTCCTGACTTCTCATCGTTATAGTCACATAGACACAGATTTAATGGGTATTTAGGCCAGGCGCGGTGACTCACGCCTGTAATCCCAGCACTTTGGGAGGCCGAGGCAGGCGGATCACCTGAGATCAGGAGTTCAAGACAAGCCTGGCCACATGGTGAAACCCCGTCTCTACTAAAAATACAAAAATTAGCTGGGCGTGGTGGCGCTTGCCTGTAGTCCCAACTACTTGGGGGGCTGAGGCAGAATTGCTTGAAGCCAGGAGGCAGAAGTTGCAGTGAGTTGAGATCGTTCCACTGCACTTCCAGCCTGGGGAACAGAGCCAGTCTCTGTCTCAAAAAAAAAAAAAAAAAAAAAAAGAAAAAAGAAAAGAAAAGAAAAATTAAAGGGTAATTATATACTTTCCTTATTTTAAAAGGGAAAAAATACTTTCCTTATTTTCCACATAGAGTATATCAAAATAATTACAATCATTAAGTAAAACTAACATTTAGCTGTGGTCTAAAAAATTCAGTTGAGGCCAGGTGCAGGGGCTCACTCCTGTAATCCCAGCACTTTGGGAGGCGGAGGCCAGTGGATCACTTGAAGTCAGGAGTTCGAGACCAGCCTAGCCAACACGGTGAAACCCCATCTCTACTAAAAATTCAACAATTAGCCAGGCATGGTGGTAGGTGCCTTTAATCCCAACTACTCAGGAGGCTGAGGCAGAAGAATCGCTTGGACCCAGGAGGAGGAGGTTGCAGTGAGCCGAGATTGCATCACTGTACTCCAGCCTGTACAATAGAGCGATATTCAGTCTCAAAAAAAGAAAAAAAAAAAAAAAGTCAATTGAGATGGTGAACATTCAGAGAAATCTGCTAAAAAAGAGCATGCTATCTAGTTTTAAAAAGAAATAATATGCAAATAAAAACCTTCATGAATAATTAAATATTTAAAGGGTACCTTACTTACATTATGGGTGTAACGTGTAAGTGGATTTCTGAAAACATTAGCACCATGTAAACTTCAGTATTTAAACAAGTTTATTGCTTTTGGCTTTTGGATTTATTGTTTTTTTGAAAATGGGTCTGAGAGCGGCCTAGAAGAATGGGTAGACTTGTCATCTAAATCTATCTTAACTCTGCTCTTGAGAAAAAAGGAAGAAATTGCTCAGAATGTTCTATCATAATTTTCTTCTTGCTCTTTAGATTTCTAAATGGCTACACAGGTATTGATAAACACATTTTTATCTTGTTATGAACACTAAAATTCATTAGCCTTTTATTTCCTCTTTCCTCATAGCTATGTCTTGTTTTTGATGGCTTAACGCTTTTCCATTCTAATCAAGCTTTGTCATGGGCTATGGGCCGAAGTGCCTTGGATGGACTGATTTACTTTCAGTCCCTATAATCTGTCCCCTCGAAGGCTAGAGATTGAAATCATTAAGGCTCTGCTGTTGCCCTTGATCTCTGCTCAAAGAGGCTAGAGATTGATTGGTTGACAGTGGTTGACCTGGATGTCTAAAAATGAAGCCGTGATGAAGGAAAATCAAGTGCACACATTCAGAATATTTCTTAATGACATTTATTCTGCATGCATTTTTTCTAGCTGTATTTTCACTTTCCTTTTTTAAAAAAATATTTAGTGTAATCATTTCTAGACTACCCTCACCACTACCCCATGTTTATTCCATTTCTACATTCTGGGGCACTTAAGACCTTTTAATTCCTTGGATTAGTCATTTATAAATGTTGTCTGAATATTCTATCAAAGCAAGGCAGCATAGAGAACTTATTATTACATACTTATCACATGAAAAAATTATTTATTAACAAATATCTATTCAGAGAAAACATTTTGATCAAAGTTGGCCTCAATTCACTAATTAGTGATTATGCAGACATAACAAACATCCGATAGAATATTCACTCTTTTCTACAGTTTTTTTTTTTGAATGGTATCAGTGCTGAAAAATAAACTAAACCTGTTCATGTAAGAAAAAGTAAATGTCTGTTAAGAGAGAAGACTACTTTTAAATACACGTTTTAATATTTCCATTTTAATTTCTACTTTAAAAGGTTAAGGAGGATTATTCTAAAGACGAATATATTTGCAAATGCTGTGGGAGCATTTTATTGGACCACTTTGAAAACTGAGTCAATTAGATTGAATTTACATATTTGGTTAAAGAAAAAATGAGAAATGATTAGATTGGTTCAATATTTAAGTGAACTTAACAGAAGTATCCAAGTTCATGTTGACCCTATTGCTTTGTATTAATATTGATAATTACAAATATACATATTTATATTAGTTTTCAAAAATAGTATAGATTATGAGTAGGTAATAATAGCTTCTAAAATTTCACTTTGGTACTATTCCATAGTGGCCAAGTTTCTTTTTGTTCTCTGGAGGGAGGTGGCCTAATTTAGGCAAGATTAGTATTTAGAGCAAAAAAAAGGCAGTCTATGCAGAGATTCCCTGGCATCTTAAATCTGCCCCACCTATCTCTCATTTTTTACATTCCTCTTTCATTATCTTTTCCTTTCTTTTTGAGAGACTTGAATTTAATATTTCCTCTCTTTTCCCCATGTTTGCCTTTTATAAATCTAAGCATTTCTACCATTAATACTGCAGGTTAAGAAAGTGGCAGCCACCACATGTAAGGTATAGTAAAATCTGTAACTGGGGAAATATATACAGTCTTCTGAGACACTGAAATAAATTTCAGGTAAGAAGTATGTGACGGCAATTGAGTGCTACACGTCGGGGGATCCAAACCTAAGCACATTCCAGGATGAAAACTGTGATAAGATTGGAGCTCCATTTTCAGGGAAGTTTCTGTACTGACTTTAGAAACACTGCAACCAAACAAATCCTTGGGAACTGTAGAAGGACCCTTTTTAGTGTTCAGACTGAGTAGACAATGCCAACATATTTAAAGTTTCATTTGGCAGACTTGACACAGTAAGCTTAATGGAACACAAGTTATGCCTTCCTTGGTCAGAGAGAGACAAGACTAGGTCTGCATAACTGAAGTTAAGACCTGAGGTTCAATGAATCCATATAGATATCATGGAAGATTGAGTGAATACACTGGCCCTTAAGCAACAGAAAGATAGAACACAAGTGGAGATACAGTTTTAATCCGTAATGATTGGAATCACCACTGCCAGATATCACATCCTAATTACACATTCTGCCCTTCAAGCTCTGGCAATACTTTTCTTGCAGTGCCTCCTCTCTTTAGTTTGCCGTATGAAGAGTGTGGTAACTCCTCTCCCTGCAGTTGTTTACCAATGCTCATTCATTTCATTTTTCAAGTTTTCCTTTCTCTCTCTCTCTTTCTTTCTTTTTTTTTTTTTTTTTTTTTTTTGAGATGGGGAGTCTCGCTCTGTCGCCCAGGCTGGAGTGCAGTGGAGTGATCTTGGCTCACTGCGACCTCCGCCTCCCGGTTTAAGCAATTCTCCTGCCTCAGCCTCCCGAGTAGCTGGGATTACAGGTGCATGCCACCATGCCTGGCTAATTTTTCCTGTATTTTTAGTAGAGACGGGATTTTACCACATTGGGCAGACTGGTCTTGAACTCCGGACCTCAGGTGATCCACCCGCCTCAGCCTCCCAAAGTGCTGGGATTACAGGTGTGAGCCACTGCTCCTGGTCCAGTTTTTCTTTCTCTAAACAACTTTCAGTGCAAAGGTCTGCTGTGCTGTAATGCTATAAATTTGTGATATGGGACTGTGTTGCAGTGATGACTATGAAAAGGCTCTATGAACAGGTTTCCTTTAGTTCTGCCAGCACAGCTAACCAGCTAATAGAAATATAAAGAAATGCAACTGTTGACACCAAATGCAGCTTCCATTTGCCTGAACAATCAACAAATAAACACAAAATCTGAATAAATATTAAAATGTGAATCTATGTGTCTGTATCCATAATTATATAAAATTGAATTATTCTAAAGCATTCTATGTTTCATAACAAAATATATGCATATATACATTTAGGTTTAATAGATTTGTATAAGCATTTCTAAATCTTAATTTCCATCGATCTTCAGTGGTTCAGAATATTTGTTTCAAATCACTTTTGGAAGAAAGTAAGTTATAAATTGTGAAAATAATACACAAACTAGAGATCCCTATTTAAAACTAATCTCTACATTGCTTCATCAAAATGCCCAAAATTCTTTTTTGAAATGAAATTCACAGAGAATTGCAAGATTCATTTCCTTTACACTTTTATTCACTGCCAATAACTTGGGGATGCTAAGAGTGCAGGAGAAGCAGGTAATTCTGAGGGCCTTTTAGAGGAAAGCAGTTTTGCATTGGCTAACTTTTAAAAAAAGATTAAACATTTAAGTGCCTTGTTTTAAAGATTTGAATGATAATGATTTCAGGTAATTGATTTTTAAGCTATATGGTAATAATAAGACAAAAATACTTCATTTGTTTCCTTTTGGAAAATTGATTTTTTAAAAGATGAAGATGTTTTAATATATATATTTTTTATTTCTAAGGTACTGTCCAACCTAAAAATATGAAAGTAGGTGTGGATAAGCTTTTTAAATAAAAAATTGCCAGTAGTACAAACAAATTTAATAGTCCATCATTTGCAGGGCTGGAGGGCTTGCCATATTTAAACGTGTGACCTGTTTTAAGTATTTGGGTCAAAGAGAAGGGAGGCACCAGTGTTTAAAGTGGCACAAACAGAGAGAAGAATGAAAATAAAATAGAATATATTCAATTTTATTTTGGAATAAAGGAAAGTTAAAAAAAAATCTAGGTACATCAGTAATGTTCCCTCAGATAGTATTGTTATGTGGCTATTGTTTACTCTCCCTTTGTCAGCTCCATGATCAGTGATTTTCAGCACCTGCTATTGGGTTAATAATGGAGTTAGAGAGGCATGGGTTTCAATTTATGCTCATCTACTGCAAAGTAGCTATATGAACTTGGGCAGTTGCTTAACCTCGCTAAGCTTTGGTTCCTATCTACACAACAGGGTCAAGAGAAGTACCTCTCTTACAAGGTCTGTGAAAATGAAGCATGTTAATGTGTTTAAAGTGTTTAGTAGGTGGCACATAGTAAGCACTCAAATTATATGGACTATGGCCTTTACTTTGACAAACTACGTTCTCTCTCCATTTGCTCATATGTAATATGGATTAACACAAGGATTGAACTTAAAAAGTGCGTAGAAATCTCAGTGTCTAGAAATTTGTAGATGTTCAACATTATTAAAATTCCCTCCTCAATTTTGCTTCTTTTGCTGTACTGAATGCTATGTGAGATATGAAAGGATATCAATTATTTGCTATGCCCCTTCCGGGCATTAAAGAAATACATGTTTTTATTCATTCTTTTACTCAGTCTAAAATTTATTGTGCACCAAATAGGCATCAGGAAGTATATGGACTAGTATAGGAAACAGGATTGATATTTACAATCGGGAGAACAATTTTGAGCCCCCAGTCAATCACTTGATGTTATCCTGCGCAATCAATGGATAGAGTCCAACCACTCTAAGCCTCAGTTTTCTTATTTCTACATGTTGATAGTACTAATAGTTGTTATAAGATTCAAAACCCATTATGGACTATAGTATTTTGTGCAGACGTTGGTCAAAATCATAAATTATTTTGGGGAGCACATTTACATTCCTCACAATGAAGCCTCGGGCCCTATGCCTTTGCACTAAATTATACATCTGTAGCAGGAAAAAAAATTTCAGTATCACACAAATTTAAGTGGGCCAAAAATGATATTTTATTAATTTTTCTATAGCTAAATTAAATTTCTGTTTTGGTTCCTCTTTTATCTTAATTTAACAGGTTTCTTAATATACCATTCTCAGGAAATCTTAGTAAAATTCAGTGACCTCAGGTCTACCGGTCACATTCAGGATTTGTTAGGACTCTCCCTCCACTCTAGGATTAGAATAAGACATTACTTAGCTTCATGGAATCAGGGCCAGCTTCTTATTCTAGGTCAAGGACACACAGAGATGTGACATCCAATTTGGTCTGTGGGGTAGAAGATCTTTGCATGCAAGCATTGGCTGAAGTGAGCCAGTACCTGCATCCATCCCTTAGTTGAGCTGCCTATTCTGCCTCCAGGATTTAGGGTGTCTGTGTCCTGATAACCACACCCTTGAAAGACTGCCAACTTGCTCCTCCTAACTTCCATGACCTTCTCAAGCACCAATACATGTTAGCTGCTTATCACAAACCTGATGAGATGCTCAGGCCCTTGTGAGGCTAATCTGCATGCCAGTCCCTTTGCTCAGGTTGGGCACTATTTTTCAGCAGTTCCAGAACCTTCTTCTCTTCTTCAGGACTTTGGCTCCCTAAGAGGACATTATAATGTTCCTCTTATTTTCAGATGAATTTGAAAAGGTGTGTGTGTGTGTGTGTGTGTGTGTGTGTGTGTGTGTGTGTGTGTGTCAGAGGGTCAGGGCCCTCCCCACACCCCACATAGCTTCTAACTCTCGCTTATCTGTAACTCTCTCAACTTCCCCCTCTTCTCCTGGTAGGCACCGAGAGCAGGTAAAAACTTTTCAACAGGATTCTTGTATATCTGTTTACGCCAGAATCATGGTTCACTTCCACTAAAAATAGTTGACCTCTGTCAGTGAAATCAAGAGTTGATTTTGTAATTCAAAAGTTCCTGCTTTTCTAAATAACCCTCAGGCAGTGAGGACTCAGTGCCTAACCTACCTTACTTGCAAAGGATGGAACTTAAGACCATGGTTACAATCTCACGAAATACTTGTGTGTGCGTGTGTGTGTGTGTGTGTGTGTGTATAGTTCTGAAGATGGCATTGTTAGGTGGTGGAGGCCTATACTATTATGATTCTCAACATGTGAATTGTTATCACAGGCAACTAATCCTATTGCCTCAGGTTTCCAATCTGTAAATGGGAAATAAAATGCCTAATGTTTGTTCTTAGTCTAGTTGTGAGGATTAAATGCAAAATACAGCCTCAACAAATGTGAGTTCCCTTCCTCACATTCCCTTGTATAAAAAGGACTTTCCCCACCCCCCTCTTATTTAGCATATCAACAATTACTCCCTTATTTGGGACTGAACAGCCTTTTACTAACTATCCTTTTGTATCTCATTTTTTATATTCATGCATAGTACAACTTATGAAATATTTTACCCCAAATCCTCTTGGGTTTGTTTTATACATATCCAATAAGGCATATTTTTATACAATTATTGTGTTTTATCTTAAGGTAAATTTCAAGCTAAAGTGAAAAATGAATTCCTTCTGGTTTTCAGGCAGAATTCTCCTTATGAGAAGTAGGTCAAGAAACATTGAACGCAGAATAAATTTATCTCTGAATACGGCTCTTCAGCTCTGGATTGTTTAAGGATGGCCTAGAATCCACGCTGAGCATTCTCTTGCATCTCCTTTTTCAGTATGCTTCTGAATTAGCATTTGGGCATAAAGCATTTCCTTGGAATTGCTGTTATTTTTGTTCCCATATTCTGTACTCCATCATCAGGTAAGAAGGCAATATGTAGCAGTCATTTAAGAAACCAGCACATAAATTATTTCCCAAATTAAATAAATGTGCATCTTACTGGTTCAGTTCACAGTTAACTGGAACTGCTGTGGCTTGCTTTTATGAATTGCCCCATTCCCTCCTCACTCTCTTTTTGAGACTGAGTCTCATTCTGTCACCCAGGCTGGAGTACAGTGGTGCAATCTCAGCTCACTGCAACCTCCTCCTCCCGGGTTCAAGTGATTCTCCTGCCTCAGCCTCCCTAGTAGCTGGGATTACAGGCATGCATCACCACGCCCAGCTAATTTTCGTATTTTTAGTAAAGACGGGGTTTCACTCTGTTGGCCAGGCTGGTCTCGAACTCCTGACCTCAAGTGATCCGCCTGCCTCGGCTTCTCAAAGTTCTGGGATTACAGGCATGAGCCACCGCGCCCGACCTCTCTCTTTTAAACAATCATAAATATTAAATTAAATGCGCTAACTAGAAGCAAATTGGTTGTAGGAACACCCATGAAAGTGTTCCATTCTGATTATTTTCCCATCCTGCAGCCCCTCCGGCCTAGTGGAAGCTCCTTCCTTTTGTAGATTTAGATTAACTGGGGTAGGGAAGAGAGGGCTGGGATGGCAGGCCATTGTCTCTCATCACCAACTGCAAAAGTTGAGCCTAATATATACCTTTTGCTCCTCTAACCAAATGAATTATGAAATTCTAATTCCCCCAATCATATGTACATATTTAAAGGGCTGATTATTTTTATAAGCTAAAAGTAAAGACAGTTTGGTTTTGTCAAAACTTCATTTTCTATTTATTTTCTCTATAACTTCTAAATTTGTGTCCTGCTTGTGCATGCATGTATGCTTGCATGCATACGTGTGTGTGTTTTCCTTAAAGAGTAGGCAAAAAAGGGCAGAAAATAGGCTATTCCCTTATAAAGCTGACAAGTACCTGTTTATTTCTTTCACTGAGGTAACTGGAATGCTGGAAATATTGAGCACTTCAGTAGTCATTCTAAAAAGATTGGTTCATGTTGAATTTGTTTGACTGTACAAACCTCTAATGGTTCAGTGAAACCTTCGTGAGGATTTTAAGAAATAGATCAGGTGATAGTTTCAGTTGAAGCTACTAAAAAAAGCTTTTTTGTTTATGTTATTTTATTGGAGTGGGAAATTTGGAATTCTAAAATGTTCCCACATTTGTCACCTGTGTTACTCTGGCAGCCTTTTGTCACGATCACGTTTTCCCAGTTCATTTGTTACTACTGCTGAATGTACTTTAATGATTCTAATAGGAGCTGTGGATTGTGCAGAAGAATAACACGATTCAAATTAAAAAAGAATATATTTGCATTTTATGATTTCTAATTATTAATACAGTTGAATTGTTCGTGTTGACCACTGTACATTGACTTCCCAGGCTCCGGTGCATAGCATATTCATAGATGCTCCATAAAATAATTAAAGAACCATGCATACATGTGTGCTGTGTTGTGGTTCTGGGTACTAAGGATGTCTGCCTGAGTCCTGAATGAGTCTTGAACTCCATCCAAATTGTGTGATTCAGAGTTGGGATGGTGCAAGGAATTTGATTATTAGTGTAAACTTTAGATAACTCATAGCATGAATAACAGCTGTACAGTAGAAGAAGAATGCAGAAAGAATCAAAAACACAACAGCTAAAACAACAACACATTAAAAACCTCAAATAATTAGAGCAACAAGCTGAATGCATTTAGCAAACATATACCCTTGACTTACTTTTGGGAATCCAGTAACTTTCTCCTCTGAGTTTCTTCAATGAAAAATCAGTATCACTTACAGGTGATTACAGGTCTGATAATTAACTTTGTTTACTTTTTTAGCTTTCAATGACATTCACTTTTGTGTTGAGATTTGACTTTTCTTTCCTGAACATTTTATCTGATCCACCAATCCAGAAATGATAGAATAGGAAAAGAACAACTAGGGCTTTATGCAAGTACAGTAAAATCTATTCATGCCACTCTACAAAAGGCTGCAAATTGGAATGGCTGAAATTATCTGCTCGTCTTTTGTGTTGCATTTTAGGACTATCAATGAAACTTGAAATGATATATTAACAGAAAGTTTGAACAGGAATTATATATTGAAAATGTGACAGAAGCGGTGGATCCAATCATGCTAGGCTGTTGAGAGGGGAATTTGCCTCATTATCTTGCATTTTTTAGATGAAGCCTTCCAATTTACCTGGCAGCCCCCCTCATGTCTCAGTTTTTAGTCGTATAGCAGAGGTTGTTACAAGTACAAAAGTTCTTTTATTTTTCATGGAAAATTGATCATTTGGAGCAGTAGATTAATTTATTTCAATTTTATAGTGTGAGAGGCATAGAGGTACATTGAAAAGAACAAAGACTTTGTAGTCAGAGACATCTAAGAGTTGTGTAAACCTGAACAAATAACTAGCATTTTTAGCTGCCATTTTCTCATCTATATGATGGGATGGGGTTGGGGTAAGAATATATATCATATAGGCAGTTACAAATATAAAGCAAATATCATGTATGGAGTTTTTATAATAAATTATTATAGTGTCATACCTTCCATCAAAGTTTGAGTACTCAGGTGTGAACATTGATAAACAATTTTTCAATATTAACATCTGTAGTATTTTAAATTATGTGTCATTTTAAGGTACTGTTATTCTCTTTGTAATTTAACATTTTTATAATAGAAATAATTTTGCAATTGCTACATTAACATTTTAATTGATTATTGCTTATTTTTAGCATTTCCATTGCATCATTTTACAGATTGCATCACTGTGCTGAAACATCCCATCTGTTTGTGCAAGTTTTAATGTTTTCTTTAATATCTAGATGAATCTATCCCTTACCTTATCAGTCAGAGATATTTTAAAGTCCTTGTCTGTTAGTTCAAGCATATAGATTATCTCTTAGCCTGGTTATGTTGATGACTTTATTTCTTGATAATGGGTGTATTTTGCTTAGTTTTATTTAGTTTTTGCAAGTCTCATTTTCTTTTTAGTGAATGTTAGATGTCGTGTATAGAAAAAAATAGAGAATGAGGTAAATATGTTTAATCTTGGAAATAGGTATAGCTTTTTTTCTGTCATACTGCTAGTATGGGGTTTGAGTCAGTGGTGTTAGTACTGAGCTGGTGTGACGGGGGGTTGTTGTTGCTATAGCAACCTTCAGAACACTATGGACTTCAAAGACCTCCACTGATGAGCTGCTGCTATCCGGTGCTTAATGTAGTGCCTGGGGTCCTAAAGGGATTTCTATCATTTTGTTCCATCCTCAGTTTTCAGCAAGCCTTGTATGCCTGTCTCTCCCCTAGTGGTAACAGATCATTCTGTTTTTATTGGTGCAGAATCCCTGGCCAAAGAGGCTGTCATATCCCTCTTCCAAAGAGGATATCTTGACCCTCTCTCAGTGGTTTCTACCTTCCCCGACCCCTCTGAACAAGCAAGTCTTTTATGGGACCTATGGGTGGTAGAGTTTAGTACCTTTCCTTCAGTTTAGTATCTTTCCTTAAATCTTAATGCCTTTTAGAAGAGGAGAGTCTGGAAAATGGGTTTGACTTCGTGTTTGTGCATCACTGAGGGGATCTTCTTCCTATCTCTAGTCCTATCCCTTATCGTTTTTGTAAGTTCCCAATAGAGGTTTATGGAAAAGAATTCCAGAATGAGTGCAGACTCCTTCGGTCTGCATTTCCAAGAATGCTGAAATGTCACACCAGCCCACACCCAACTTTTAAGAATGCCTTACAATTGGAGCTGTTTTCTTTTTCCTGCTTCTATGATGACTACTTCTTCCTCCAGTTCTCTGCCAAAGGTAAACCATTCATGTATCCAGCCTCTCCTTGGAAGGGATTGAAGTACTTTGACTCACCTCATTGCCTTGTGGCCACAGCTATATAAATGGCTCAAAAAATAATACGTTCTTATAGATTACCCAGCTTTTTCTCATTGGGTGGAGCAACATTGTTATATAGCACTTTTTATACCCTAAGCAGAAGAGGAACTTCATTATGATGGAAAGCATAAGTATTTTACCCTCTTGGGATATCCACATGCGACATGTTAATCATTACAGTTACTCTTACTTTAGATGGAAACAATGAATAATACTTACTTATTTTTATTAAAGAAAGGCTGTAGTAGAAAAGTGATGTTTTAACAATTGAATTTAATAAAAATGTATCGAGGATCTGTTATCTGTGAATCCCCCACTGGGAAAAGTCATGAAAAATTGAAGAAAACACTTCATTTTATTTCAGAGCTTTTAATTTAAAGGTGAAGAAAAAAGGTGACTTGAAAGCATTTTGTATATTCAGAATCCATTTGTGAAACCTAATTTGAGATGTTGAAACTAAGATTTGGCACACTGTCCAAAATTGTATTCAAAATTGTAGAGCCTGCTGTCCTGGCCTTTTTGTTTTGTTTGCTTGTTTGTTTGGTGGGGTGGGGTAGGGTGGGCAGTAGGAAGGAAAAAGAAAAGATAAGGAGTGTGCTATTGACTGATAGTTTATTCTCAAGTGCTGTCACCAGGGAGTTCGAACTGACTTCTACTTTTGAAGTTGAAACATGGAAGCAGGGCTCCAGAATTTTACATCTCATTAAAGTAACTTAGAATACTCACACTTTTATGAATGATTGAGATACTTCCTAAAAATTTAAACCATGGTATCTGCAACAACAGAGAAGAGGGAATATGAATTCCCCATAGGCTAGGGGTGTCAATCAAAATAGTCTTCAGAAAAATGAAATGTTTTCTTCATTTAGTAATTTACCATAAAATTGCAGAAAAAAGTACTTTTTTTTTTGAGACGGAGCCTCGCTCTGTCACCCAGGCTGGAATGCAGTGGCGTGATCTCAGCTCACTGTAACCTCCGCCTCCTGGGTTCAGGCAATTCTTCTGCCTCAGCCTCCCGAGTAGCTGGGATTACAGGTGCATGCCACCACGCCTGGCTAATTTTTTTATTTTTTAGTACAGATGGGTTTTCACCATGTTGGCCAAGCTGGTCTCAAACTCCTGACCTCAAGTTGTTCACCCACTTCAGCTCCTAAAGTGCTGGGATTACAGATGTGAATCACTGCGCCCAGCCAAAAGGTTCATTTTTCAAGTTTTAAAAAACTTTTCAATTGAAATTCACATATCCACAGTCACATAATTCATACTCAATTACATTTCTTCAAAAATGCTCACACCAAAGTTTGAACACATCGAGGCAGGTAGTTTGAAATGTCCATCCCAAAGTTGAGCTGGGAGTCAAGGTGACAAGAATGGCCCATGAGCAGTGAAATGTCTACCAATGCCAGGCTCTGAGCCAAACAACTAACATTAAGTGCAAAGGATTAAACTTATTAATTAGGAGAAAATAAAAGCAGGCATTTGCTTATTTTCTTTATTATTGAGTTTATATTAATAGTAATCACTTCCATTCATATTAGATGCAGAGGAACTTTTAATATTCTATGCACTGACTTTAACTTATTTCTTAATCCTTTTCATCTCCTTATAATGATGCATATGAGATTGTTGGAGGTTTGCACTAATGCAAAGTGATGAGCTGTAACCAAAAATTAACCAAGAAAATAAAATCACGATTTCATGCATGTATTTATATTTGTCATCTACAGCAAACCATAGGGATATTGAAATATGAAATTTCAAATACCCTCCTTATTATGTTAGATACATCATTTTTAACAATGGAAGCATTAAATAAAATATTAAGATATATTTGTATTTTGACATTTAACTTCTTGGCGTTGCACATTTAAAATTTTGTTGTCTAGCAAAGTGAAAGGGAGACTGTCTTTAAATACATATATATTGATAGTGCCATTTTGTTAGACATATCATCTTTCGAATGTAATGATATTGTTCACACATTGATTTTATTGATGATGTTAAATCAAAATGTTTTCTGCAATTAGTAACTTCTATAAAACAAACACATTAAAAGGAAATCATACTTCTCGTTGTAGCATATCAATTTCTTTTTCCGTTTAGAAATAGCTATGCTCCCTCTCGTGTTTTATTTTATATACCTTACTAAATTAAATGTTCATTTTATTCTTTACCAGTTTCCATCACAGACACAATCCGTATTATTTAAATTTCAGCAAGAAACTAAACAAGACTTACAAGTTTTTCAGTGCTAATGATTTTTTTTCTCATTAAGTGTGAGTCTAATGAAACTAAACAGAAAGTTCTGGTTGGATTCCTTGGTCACCCCTGTGTTTGTGAATTCTTATAATTGGCATGAATTGAAAGTTCTTATTATCACTGATAGTAACCCAGAGACAATTCCAATTTAGGTTTAAATGGCCCTATGCAGACAAGGATAACTGAACAAACCAAAACAATTTCATGTGTTTATGGCAGATAAATACCAATTAAGTACTAGAAATGACATCAGGGTTTTTTTTTTTTTTTTTTTTCTGTATAGTTTCAAGTTAAGAGACCTTTTCTCCCTTAAGTTTGCAGATATAGAGCATTCTGACCTTACAAGAGGAAGGAGAACCCCTTCCCATCTGAATGAGAGATGGAAAAATTATATGAAATAGAACGGATTCTACTGTTAAGCAGTAAACTACTTATTACTTGAGTATTATATTAATTAGGACACTTGGCTACAAATAACTTATATGAAATTTGAACTATCTTTATCAAATGTGGAATTGATTCCAAAGGATACGTTTATTCTAAAGATTAAAATGTTTCTCAAGGCCGGTTAGGGCAAATTGCAGTACACCTCAGAAAATGCAATCAAAACCTTCCAGGATTTTCTGTCACATCTCCTTCTCTCTAGACTACCTTTTTTATTGCAGATTGGCTTCTGCTGTTCCTCACATAGCAGAACATGATTGCCAACATTCCCTTATATTTAAATCTCACAGTTGAAGGATTCAAGGAGAGCCTGATTCTAAGACCCAAGTCTACATTCTTTAAATACATGTATATGTATGTGTACATGTATGTGTATATATATCCACACACATGCATTCATGTTTAGATAGACATACACACACGTATATGTGAATTACATTGAATTACATATGAATTACATTTCTATTTAATGTATTCAATATAGGTTACAATGCAACATTATAGACCTTTTCATCCATTACAAGTAGGAATGTGGTTTAATGTGGAATTTTTGAGAAGTAATTTGAAAATATGTACCAAAACTTATAGAGATGATTATTCACCTAAATCCATTATAAATTTTGAGACTCTTTTCTAAGGTAATGATCCCTCATTTGGGTGGAGGCTTTATCTATGCTGATAGTAATTGCAAGACTATTTTAATAGCAAAAATTACGAAACCATTTTTCAAGGTTCCAAATAAAGGCAGAATGGTAATTTTTATGGGAACAAAGAAGACAATGCTTCTAGATATTTAAATTGTGTTTAACAATATTGGAAAACCTGTTATTTTAAATGAAGAAAGTAAGGTATTGAACTACTTGTGCAATGCAATTACAATTATGCAAGGAAAATACAAAGGTAATATATCAAAACTTAAATCTTAAAGCTTTGAATACTCCTTACTTTTTCTCTAGTTTCTAAAATGTGGCTAATAAACATACATTTAATTTATAAGTTAATTGACCTTGGCATTGTATAAACATCAGGGTAAGTAATGCATCTCTCTCTCTCTCTCTCTGTCTCTCTCTCTCTCTCTCTCTCTTCATTCAACTTTATCCTAAAACATCATACAAATTACAATCTATTGGTTTTAGTTTGACTCCTCAGCTAGGTTACTCAACAATGAAAGACTGCTTTGAATCTCTGAAGATGTTTCTTTATCTTGAATTTTGATTTCCTAATCAATGAATACTTGTCTAAATTTAGTATGAAGTTCACACGTATCTTTTCTCTTTTTTGGATTACTTTGCCAATCAATAATGTTCTTCTTTTAGCAGTTATTGGTTATTTCTACTGATCTCTGCTGAGAGTTTATTTTCAGACACTTTCATACTACGCTTTGAAAATACTGGTTTCCAAGCTGTGAATTCACTGTATCTATGCAGAAAGGAGTGATTTGTTTCTTGTATGGCATGATGTTTTTATATCCTGTGAGAACCATCAGTTCCACATTTGAATGATTCCTTCATGACATGAGCTGCTCTAACTAAAGAAAGGTGTGCATTAAAAATATATGTCCGATTAAGACATACAATCTCTTAAGCAGTCAGGTAACAAACAAATCTTTCTGAGTTCCAATTACTGTATTACATTATGTCAATACTTAGTGTCAAAGTATACTACAGAAAAAGGCTGGGCTCTTCTCAGAAAGGGCTTTGCAATAAAATGGGTGGCAAGAAACTGCATCTGTGTATACAGAAGCACAGGAAACAAAACAAAACAAAACAAAAAATAGTGCCTAATCCTAGGTGGCTGAAAAGTAATATCTAAGAGAATATGAAGAAAACCCACTATTTATTTCTTAGGCCAGATAAGGAGCCCTGGCTTTCTCTGGCATAGCTGCAGCCTATATAATTATACCTCTTTCAGTGCCAATTACTGTTTGTATATCCATAAAAAGAATGGTACAATGGTGACAGAGATGAAGAGCAGATCTCTTAAATAAACATGTAAAAAAAAAACAAAGTAAGGAAAAATAATAAAAACAGGTCTACTGCTATTAATGCCACTGTTCTTGAAAAAAGTAAAACAGAGATCATTAATATCCATAAGAGCCAGAATAATGTCTCTATTTTTGATCCAACATTTTTCAAACCATGGAGCCCTTTTAGAATCTGTTGATGACTGCAGACTCTTATATATACACACTCATAAAATTTTGCTCACAATTTTAGGGGTTTATTCCATAGTCGTATTGAAAGCCCATAGATTTCAGGATAGGAATAACAATGTTGATTACTTATTTGGGCCCAGACACTTTCTGTGCCCTGTAAAGATAATGGCTTATTTAATCCTCACAACGACACTTTGAGATAGTTATTATTTTAATACTGATTTTACAGATGAGAAAACTGAAGGAAAGAAAAGTTACGTAAATAAATTGAGAAAACTCAGCCAGTAAGTGGCAAAGCTGGACTTTAAATCCAGGCCATATGATTCCAGAGCATACTCCAACAAGGATTGTGAAGTGACTCCTGCAGAAACAAATAAACAAATACCTAGAATAAAGAAGCAGATGATAGAGTTTCAGAACTGATGAAACACATAGAAATTATCTTTTCCAAATTCTATTTTTTAAAGTTGAGGAAATTGTATTCCACATAATTAAATGATTAACAGAAGCCCATAGAGCAAGTTAGTGTTAGAGCCAGGGTTCAACTGGGAACATCCATCCAAAGCTCATGACAAAGCTGTACTGATATTATTATCATTATTCTACAGGTGAAGAAACAGAGGCACACTGTTAATAAGTAGCACAACTACCTTTCGAACCCAGATAGGCAGGTTCAAAGCTAAAACTACCATATTACTGTAATTCAGGAAAACCATTCCTTTATAATTTGTTTAGTAGGCACTCAGAATGATCAAAGTAATCTTTAAATTGGAAAATTTGAATGTCTTCAATTTACAAACTTTGGAAATTTTGGAGATTCTACTTTACAATCATTTTAATGTTCTCTACTCAAAAACTAATGTTTCAGTGTGCTACAATTCATGAATTTTATATTTATATCAGAATATAAAATTATACACATGCATATATGAACTTTATATATTATATATGTATGAAATTTATATGTATAACATATGTATATGAACACAACCTGAATACACATGTATATATAGATAACCATTCAAACATTTTAAATTGGCTATAGAGGAAAGTATTTTCCATTTGACTTAAAGTCTTTTGTGATGACTAGAATTTAAAATAAAATTTACAATTTATGAAGATGAAATGAAACTATATTTAAAATGCTGTTTTTAGAAACAGAAAATTCCCTTAAAACCTCAAAATCTATTGTTTGTTTTATATAATAGGAATCTGATTTTTTTCTACAATGTCTAAATCTTTTGTAATTCTGTTATATTTTCCTCTACAAGTTCAATTCAGTGACACCTAAGAGCAAACAATAAGGCTAGTATGGGAGCTTTTAAAAGTTACTTAATTTGCATGCTAACCTAGATTCACATCTATTAAATGATTAGTCAATCAAGATATAGATAAAACTTATCTATTGGCAATGTACACTGAGGGACGTGTTCTCGATGCAGTCCTGTCACCGATCTCAGAAAAGAAATAAATACTTTTTTACATCCAGTGGCATAATGAGCCTGAAAAAGAGAAGTCTTTCATTAAGAATCTTGGAAGAAGCAGTCGTTAACCACTTGTCATCAGTATTAGCAACTCAAGCTGAATAAAAATTGATTGTGTGACTCTGGACCTTCTTTGCTCTGCCACTTGGATAATCTATTAGCATTGGCATCTGATTAACTCTCAAAACTGTCTCCTCGTTTGATTAGCTCCCGGGATTTCTTTTGTATTCTCAGTAATAATTTTCCAAACTCTTTTCTAAAAGACTGACTCTAATGTTCTTTTACTGACTGCAAAATTTCCCCTGTCAGTGCTGAAAACATGTTTGGCCTTTATTCCTATTTATACTTTTTGGCTTGATCTTTCATAAACACTGGCTTAAGACTTCCATATTTGGTGAAGAGAGAATGAATGATTACTCTGAAACTTTATTTCTGTTTTAAGTGCTTTCAGTATTTGGCACAAGGTGGAAATGAGAAGGCTCAGTACTGATCATTGTTATTACAATAACCCACTGCATTTCCTTAAAACTTATTTTCCACTTAAATTGTTTTCTACATTGATTTCTGTCTGTGCTAACACTTGGCCATGTATAAGAAAAACCTGCTTGTTTTTAATGTTTAAATTTTGAATGGTATGGTAAGGAGAAAGACCAAGATTTAAAAGATAATATATTCTGAATGGGCAATTTTTGGAAAGCTTTTAATACTTTATTTAAAACCCATTCTTCAGCTTATTTTAAATTTAAATGATGGAATACAACCCTCTCTTTTTTAAATGAAGAGGTTCTATACATTCCATTATTATTAAATTTTATTCTATGGGCCACATTTACTATTTACCTGCTATATTAGTCAGCTTTATTATAGGCTAATGATCTCTAAAAAATAAATCCAAATCCCAATGACTTATAAGAACAAACATTTATTTCTTATTCACATGTCAGTTTCAATTTTGTATTCAGTACAGGTCAGCTCTATGCGTCTCTCCTTTTAAGAACAGAGGCTACCTGAGGTGTGTGCTTCCCCTGACAAAGGGAGGAAGGACCAAGAAAAGTGAAAACATTTTATGATTCTTAAGCCCCTAGCTGAGAATTGACACACTCTCATATCTGAGTGTGTTCCATTGGTCAAGGCATGTCACATGACCAAGGCCACATCAGTGAGTGGGATGTATAATCCCCCCATGGTGAACCATGGCAAGTGGAAAGTAGGAAGGAAAAAAATGATGAGCAAATAATGTAAACTACCAACTTGTACAAGAAGTTTTCATGCAATTAAATATATAGTCAGGAATAATAATATTAATCTCTATTGACACTTACTTTGTACTAAGTCCTTGCTTCCGACTACTTTTGATGCTTTACAGGATACCTCATCAAAACAAAACTAAGAGCTTCTTTACCACGATTATTTTCTCTTTTCAGACTGGAAATCTTGGGTTTGGTGTGGCTTATGAGTCTTTTCTTTCTTTGTTTTTTTTTTTTTTTTTTGAGATGGATTCTTGCACTCTTGTCGGGGCTGAAGTGCAGTGGCGTGATCTTGGCTCGCTGCAACCTCCACCCCCCAGGTTCAAGTGATTCTCCTGCCTCAGCCTCCTGAGTAGCTGGGATTACAGGTGTCCACCACCATGTCCGGCTAATTTTTTGTATTTTTAGTAGAGACGGGGGTTTCACTACATTGATCAGGCTGGTCTCGAACTCCTGACCTCATGCTCCATCCACCTGAGCCTCCCAAAGTGCTGGGATTATAGACATGAGACACTGCACCCAGCCTATGAGTCTTTTCTAACACTGCATAGCTAGTGCATGATCAAACCCAGAAATGTGGGCCCAAATTCCACATACAGAGAGCAGACTATAATGATGTTCCTGTGGGGCGTTCTGGGTTACATATCCCATGCAACCATTGAGGAGCCCTAGCGAATATGCTTACCAATTGTTCCATTTTTTTTGTTTGTTTTGTTTTGTTTTTAATCCATAGATTTCTGTCCCTCATTTATTGAGGGTTGCCCCTGGGAGAACTAAATCTCTATCACCTCTGGACTGCCCTGCAAATGGGCTTACCAAACCCTCCTAAACTGAAGAAAGCCTTCATGCAAAGAAGCAGAGAGATGTGGATGCTTGTGGTGAGGAATCTTCAGCATCCACAGAATCTGTTCACTATAGTTGTAGGTGAACTCAGGGTTGGCTCAGTGAAATAAGGCATAAGACATTATCCTCATCTTCTATGCCATTTTATTAACCTTTACTCCATAGTATAAGTTGAGTAAATACATCTTGTGATTTAAATATCCCCTTATAATCCGGGTCCTGTGTTTGACCATTCGTCTGTTTCTAAAGCATTTCATTAACAATATATTTGGAAATGGCTGTTGTGTGTTGTACACATTTGGCTGATTGCTTTCCTTTTGGTTTACAAAGAAGTATTTTTCAACCCATAAAAATAGATAAATATACACCACAGAGCAAGGTATTTTTTTTTAAGTTTTCAGGGGAGAATTTGAATCTTTTAAAAGTAAAATTGAGTAGGCGGTTGTATGGAAACAGGCGTCTAGTTAGCAGTTCTGCTACAATATTCAAGTATTTAATTTCACCTCTAAATTACACTGGAGACCTTGACCTTATTTTGATTTATTCTGTCATAATTAGTCTATGGTTATTATTTTAACAAAAATAAGTGATCTTTCTCACGAACACTACCAAAGCATATTTCAAGTCTGCATACTAATTAATAGTAACTTATTTTTACTGCTAACAAGTCTACACCCACATATTCATGTTTAAACAAGATGAGATATTTGAAATCACTTTATAAATTATAATGCACCACAGAAATATCCATTATTTCCATTATTACTAAAAACTTATTTCATTCTTTTGGGCATGAGGAGGTGTAATTTATGTGAATATCATTTCTTATTTTGTTTTTATCTTTCAAATCAAGAAGACTTGAATTTTTGACATATTTATAAATACTATAAAAATCTTGCTAATTATTAACGTGGCTGCCACATAGAAATTGTTTCTATTTTATGAAATAATGTGATGTATACAGAAGACCCACAGGAAGTTGTAATATATTTAGAAGTAAAGATTTATAGGTTTTGTCTATTTATTTCTCTGTTTCTCCGTGTTAATATGTGTCATACATGTGTCGCATTTAGTCTTCACAATTCAGTATCTCTATTACTATTACCATGAAACAAATGGAGACAATGAGACACAGAGAGGTTAAGTAACTTACTCAAGGATACAGAGATAATGAGATGTGAAACTGGAGTTGGAACTCAGGTTATTTGACTCTGAAATGATTGTATGTAACCACTGGCCTGCATCGTATCTAATACATGCAATTTTAAGAGAGTAAGAATGAACTATTTGCACAATCTACCAGATGGCACTGTTTTTTCCAACTGAGGCCACTTAACACCTTTTCATATACTCTTGGAGTTCTGATCATTCTTCCATTCTAATACATTTCTTCTATCTCATTGTTATTATGTCCTACGTCCTACTTCATGCAACTTCGATTAATTCTTCACAAATATATTTCTACAATTCTTGTGCTATGTTTCCAGTATATAGAGCATTGCAATTTTTATGAATATACAATTATGCAATTATGTTAGGCTCTCACCATAACTCCAATTTGCTAATGGAGCATAAATTCTATGATTAAGTGGCAGGGAATGGGAGAGAACTTTTGTTCAATATGAGCTGACATAGCTTTCCAAATTGGTTTCTGGGTCCAACAACTCCCTACAATAAAAAAGCAATTGACCTACCTGAGAAAGAAGTGACATTTGCAGTGGAGGCAAAGGGACAGACAGGTCATCCATAGCATTTTACATTGTGTTAGAAGCCATGACAGTCACGAAAGATGAACTAAAGGGCAATTATATCATATTACAGAGTGAAATTCACCTAGAGAAATAAAGGCAGATTGTTTGCAAGAAATACTCTTTCTCTTAATATTTTATTCATTGTAGTGATGAAAATAACTAGCAATACTTCAGTTCCAAGGCCAAATTTTTGGGGGAAGTCATTAAAAATTGGTTTTATGTCTAATGGGTGCTCAATGGATAATTTAGGAAATGAATTGGTGACAGAAGGTCTATAATTAACAGAGTAGTTTGAGCAGTATGATGAAGTGCAGTGGGAAAGCATTGGTCTAGGGCTTAGTAGATCTGCGATTTAATTACAGTGTTGAATAATCATTTGATTTATTCAACAAACCCTTACTAAGTACCTATTTCTGCTTCAGTATACCATGTTTGGTGCCAGGAGTTGCAAAGACATAGTAATTCTCCCATCTAAATGTGGTCACATTTAGGAGGTAATGAGTGGGATTTGGGCTGCATTATTGGAAGACAATAAACGAATTTTCTGTTTATCTGTGTGTATGTGTGTGTATAAACAAGATGAGATGTTTGAAATCACTTTATAAATTATAATGCACACACAATTAAAGTATCTGTGTGTCCATACACATACAGTTGAAGTATTCATGTGTGTAACACACACATATATACATACACATATGCATAATTAGAAAAAAGTCTACACATATGTTTATATTAGAAGCATTGATTGATAACTTATGCCAGGGAGATAAGTGTGATTGTGAAAACCCTCACATTCGAACTAGATCTTAATAGTGAGTGTCCTCATTCTAGGGACTGCATGAACAAAGGACTAAAGCAATAAAGCATATGATTTTTTTTATGGAGAAATTTGGCTTGTGTGACTAGGGCAGACCTGGTAGATGTACATAAGGTATGGGATATGGGTGACTGCCAACGGCCTAATCCATAATATATTTAGAGAAGTACGCTGGAGTCAAATTGTGAAGGCCCTTATATGCCATTCTGAATAATCTAGCCTGTAACCTCATCAAGGAAGCTCTGGATTTTTCAAGTTAGTTCTCTTAGTATATGATTGTAACAGAACTGTAGTTTCTCCATCAGGGAACTTAGCTTTATCATTGATTATCCATGATCCAACTCCCCTAACTCCACATATAATTAATAATTAGTACTTATAATACTACCCAGTAAATATATCTTGAATGCACCCACTTCTTTTCCAGCCCCACTGCCATTCATTAATGCAAGCCATGCTCATTTCTCATGTGGATTGTAAGTATAATCAGCTCATCTGTCTTCTTATTTACAGTTTATCCCCAAATATTCTCTACACTGTGAAATTTATTTCTAAGAGCCAAGCCTAACATTGCTGTTTCCCTACTTAAAATTCTGCTTTGATTTCAAACTGCCCTCTGGCTATATTTTCAGGCTCTTCATAAATAGGTTGATGATAATTTCACTTTTTCTACGGTCATCTCTGCCACTTTTATCCTCCTCCACCATCTCTAGGTCTGGGAAAGGACCATACTCTTTCTCTCACATCCTGACAGTTTCACCTGCTCTTTACATTTTCTGGAGTTCTCTTTTTCTACCACTTGTCTCTCTACTCTTAATTAACTTTCAAAACTCAGCTGAGATGTCACTTCATCAAGGAAGCTCTGGATTTTTCAAGTTAGTTTCCTTAATGTATTATTGTAACAGGACTCTGTAGTTTCTTCATCAGGCAACTTCTCTGTATATTTGTATCAACATATCCTTTTTTTGTGTGTCTGCTTCTCTCACTAAGCTAGAAGGAAAAAAAGGTAGAGACACTGTCATTCTCACAGTTGTTTTCCTACCACCTAGTAGGCGTCAAGTGCACGTTTGTCACTTAATAGCCTTAAATATGAAGTGTAATTTATTAGTTTCCTATTGCTGCTATAAAATTACCACAAATTTAGTGGCTTAAAATTATATACATTTATTCTCAGACAGTTCTGCAGGTCAGAAATCCAAAATGGACCTTACTGGGCTCAGGGGAGAGTCTGTCTCTTTGCCTTTTCCATTTTCTAGAGAATCCCCATGTTATTTGGCTCATGGCCTTCTTCCTACATCTTCAAAACCAGCCACCTTGGACCAAGGCCTTCTCATACTGTTTTCTAATTCTCCCCTTATGCCAACCTTTCTACCTTATAAGGACCCTTGTGATTACATCCTGCCCACCCAGATACTCTGGGATAATCTCCCTATCAAAAGTTAGCTAATTAGAAACTCTAATTCTATCTGAAATAATTCTACTTTGCCATGTAACATAATTTATTCACAGATGTCAGGGATTAGCACGTGGCCATTTTTGAGGAGGCATTATTCTGCCTACCACAGGTTAATAGAATTAATATCTGCAGAGGAGACAAATGAGAAGAGGACTAAAAAGTAAATCTGGTTTTCATTAACTTAAAACACCTAACACATTCTATGCTAAGTGCTGGGATTATAGCTCTGATCCAGACAGTCACTCTTTTGGAAATGAGAAAGGATGTAGGTGATGTTATTAAGAACAACTTTTGTAGGATGATGAACAGTGAAGACTGCATTACATTGATTGTAGAGTGAATGGGAGATAAGGAAGTATCTTTGACATGAACAGTTGTTCTGTTCTTTGTGCAGAAGTTTAATTATTTTAGACCTCCTCATTATAAGCTGACCACTAATGTCACCTCAGGCCGTAGAAAAATCCCATAATGAAAGACTATTACTCAGATTTAACAGAAAGCATTTTTCATACCGTTTTCCATTGCAACCTCCTCCACTCTGCATTGCAATTTTGTAATATTAATGGCACAGTAAATCCATTTTCTAAATATGCACTAAATTTTTTGCCTTCCTTTATAATGCTCCAAAGTAGCACACAACCTTATCTAACGTTTATCACTAATCTTCCATATTTTTCATTTTCTTTTTTCTCACGTTTGGTGGAAGCAGAGAATAGACTGAACTGAATTGCCCTCCCATACTACTTCATAGTTCTTTCTTTAAGTGAAATTAACTTATCCCATTGCATTTCTTCACTACATGTATTTCTAAACTGGTATCAACTTTAATATTCCCTTCTCCTTTTAAAGATACATTTTCTGTGTCACATTAGGGATGAAGATATTCAATTAACATATTAGCTAGCCCCCAAGGAAATATCATTTAAAAAGTGTTTTTCTAGGCCGAGTGTGTTGGCTCATGCCTGTAGTCCTAGTACTTTGGGAGGCTGAGGCAGAAGGATTGATGGAGGCCAGGAGTTTGAGACCAGCCTGAGCAACATAGGGAGACCCCATCTTTACAAAAGAAAAAAAAAATTAGACAGATGTGGTGATGTGTGCCTGTAGTCCTAGCTACTGAGGACACAGAGCGGAGAGAATTGCTTGAGCCCAGGAGTCTGAAGTTACAGTGAGCTATGATGGTTCCAATGCACTCCAGCCTGGGGGACAGAGTGAGACCTTGTGCCAAAAAAAAAAAAAATTATTTTCTTGCATAGATTATGGTTAATTGCTTTGTGTAATGGGAATAATTATTAGTGTTGATAGAACTGTTTTTCTGTTTTTTCCCCCCAGTTTTTAAATGCTTTCACTTACATTGTCTTATCTGATAGCAGAGAAGAGGTCTTGTAGAGGCTCTCCAGCATCTTGCTCCCAACTCTCAATGCAATTTCATTCCATGCCACTCCGTTTCTCACATTTTAGAGGGCAACAAAACAGAATTGCATAGTGAATGAGCATGTACTTTCAGTTTCTTATCGCTCTGTCCTTGTCTTACTGTCTGCTTAGTGAGATTCATCTTTATCCTCCTACTACCTTTATTCCTTCTTTACTTTCTCTCAATCTTCTAAACTCAACCTACCCATTACCTTCTCCAAAATATCTTTTCTGACACCTATGTGGCTACATATTCCTTTCTCCGTGCTCCTATAATACCCTTTAAGTTTATATATATTTTTGTTTATGCAAAATGTTTCATATTTATCTATGATGTGTCTGTTATCTACTAGGCTAAGAGCTCTCCCAGTCTGAATCTTGTCTATATTTTCAGTAACTAGTGCAATGACCACGACATAGTAAGCATTCTGTAAATAATTATTCTATAAATTATTGCATAAGTAAATGATCTCATTATATCTTGTCAATAGATCTGTGAGTTAAAAAGCAATTAATATTCCCATTTCACAGTTAAAGAGGCTGAGGGTTGGCAATTTTAAGGCCACAATTCTCATAAGTCCTGCAAAGTGACTGGAAGCCCGTTCCACAGATTTAATGTTCTCTCAGTTTGCCCAATATCATTCTTCTGCAGCAACTTGCTCTTGTGAATCATGAATATTGCAGTTTAATATATCCCACATTTATATTCCTGAGGGACTAAGGAATATAAAAGTTATTAACAAGGTAAAAGTTCATTATACCAATCTTAAAAAATATGAAAGGCCACATATACTGAATAAAAATAACTTTATTAGAAGGGGTTAAAGATTTCTGAGAGGAAGTACAATTTTTATGTCATGTTAGAAAGCTAATTTTATATGGGTTTTTCCCATAGAGAGAATAAAATAAAACATTGGTCAGTTTTTGCAATTTATGAAGTAGTAGTTCTTCACTTCTTGACATCTCCAGGGAACTGTTTTCAAGTAAATTTTCCTAAGAGATATTTTCTTCTTTGCCTCTCATATTAATATGCACATGCATATTTTTATTAGTAAAATAAAATCAGTTATAAACAAACCCTAAAGGAAATGAAATAGAATATGTGCTACTTGAAATGACTAAACAGGAGCATATAATCATTTTGTAATAAAACAGCTATCACTTTATTCTTTTCTCATTTGCTTTGTTGCTGATTGCACATTAATATTCTATAGTTTTACTATAGACTATGTGGCTACAGAAATATACATCATGTTAACGTATTAAAATAGTTTCTAGAACAATTTCTATATGTATGATGTGTATGTATAGTGGCTTTAGGTTAACTAAGGGTATACAACTTAAAATAGTCAACTTTTAAGCACTGTGACAAATAGCAATAAAAATACATCAAGTCAAGTAAATAAGTATAACATCTTAGCATAATAAAATAAAAATTAAAAGGCACATGACTACTTGGGAAAATACGTTCATTCATTGACTAAAAGCAAGTAGCTTAATTTACAATGGTGATCGTTAACTTGGATTTTATGGTAATAGGAGTTTTCTGCAGGGAGGTCAGTGAACTGTATGAAACTATATGCAAATATGTATGTGTAGACATTTTTCTGTAGAGAAGGTTCATTATTTTCATCAGATAGTCAAATGGAGCCCATGACTTGAAATGTTTAAGAATTACCAATATATAATTATCTCATTCCAATTAATTTTAAATATTAAATGCTCAATAGATACATGAGCAAGGATATAAACAAGTATTTTGACAAAAGTAGAAACATGCAGACTAAATAAATGCATGAAACATGTTCTACTTCATTAGTAATCAAATTAATTATAATTAACGCAAACATCAAATATCTCCTTACATCTAAACAAAGCAGCAATACCTCAAAAGACTAAAGCAACAAAACTCCTATCAATGACATACCTGCTGCTGAGATTATAATTCCCAATCTCATTCTTTCTTGTACCAGTAGAAGTGGGTATGATCACTTGGAAAGTATTATAAAGATATTTAGCAAAAGTCATAAAGGTTTTCATAATGTTGAACTGATAATTTATTCTAAGACAATTATAAAAACAAAAAAGAAGTGAGTGCATGAACATGTTTATTGTGATTAGTCTCTAATAGCAAATAAAAGGAAAGAGCAGCCTGTATTATATCTTTGATAAAATGAGTGAAAAAGAAAGAATATTATTTTGGTTATATGAAATATATATTTATGGGGAATTTAAAAGTGTGGACACAAAAATTTTGATTGATTTTTGGATGTTAAACTATTTCCATCATGATATATAAGACGAAAATTGAAATACCAAATATGAATTAGTAAATGTAAGAGCATTATTAATTGAAGTATCAACAGCCGTATCATCCAGTATCATAAGGAAGGTTCATTATTCAGTTCTAGATCAGTTCATACAGGCATATAAGTTATGCATTGCAAAATTCCAGGACGCTCCATTGGTTACAACATACATGGAACCTCCTTGAGTTGTTCAAAATAGAAGCTCTGATTTCATGGTTATTTTGCATTTGTGTTAATATGTTCACCTTTTGTGACTCTGATTATCTTATGGTATTCTGTATTGTTAATTACGCAATTATAATGTAAATGATAGATATCTGGTCAATGTGAAAAGCCATGAACTTTGATTCAGAAAATCCATATCGAGTTCATTTCTGTCACTTAATAGCTTTATTCCTTCTCAACTTGTGTTTATGTATAAAGTGGTAAATTACATACAGATTGAGATGACATAATTAAAACAACTTTATGAATAGTAAGACACTAAAGATTGTTATACATTTTATTATAATATAATTAATTATATTAATAATTATTATGTTGAAGAAAATATATGCTACTATACCAAAATAAAACAGTAATTCATTGAAGACATATTTTTCTTGTATTAAAGGCATAGAGGTAAGAGAGGACAGCCAGCGAAAATGTTTATATGTTGAAGCTCACATTTAGTGTTATTTACACAGTAGATACGTAACATTTTGCACATAATGTCAAGGTTTTTGTGCTGCCTTCGATGCTTACTTAAAAAATGCTCCTTGTTCGTATAACTGAAAAGAATAAAAATATTGTTCTACTCCGTATTTTTCACTTAAAAATCTCTATATTAAATCACTTCAAAAGACCTCATATGAGGTTTTGGCAGAGGGTTTGGGGTATGTTTCAAAGACATCTGAATGTATGCTTTCAGCTGACTCATTTGCTCTCTGCTTTCTGACAGAAGGTATGCATGCACATGTAGGAAAAATAAGTGGAATTGCAAATAAGGTCATTTGCTTTTAGGAATATATGTATATACTATTGATAAATAGATGTATTGACCAATCTTCCTCCAGAAAGTCAATGAAGATGGTTTAATTTTGGCCATTTTGAAATGTTCCATTTCTTTTTAAAATTATTTTGCAAGGGTTAGTATTAATTTTATGAAACTAAAGATTTGAAGGAAGCTAGAATAGGTTTGAAAACTATTACTATCTGTTTTTATTTATTCACCCTTGTCAACAAAGGAAATACTTCCATATTGTAGCTAAGATTAATTATATACCATATGAATAATGTTGATATTGACCATACATATAGAAGCTTCTGGGACTAGCACAATTAAATAATAAAAATGTATTTGTAATGCTAAGTAAAATTTCTCACTTAAGATGACAGTTTGAAATTTATGTATTCACTGTTATTTCTCATATTGATTAAAGGAATCTACTTATAGATTAATATTGTGATTTAGAGATAAACAGATATTTTTAGTGCATGCATACATTTGTTATGAGAAAGTGATTCCTTATCATGTTTTTAAGAGAGGCAATGGAGATTTACTACTGAAAAAAATATGAGAGCAAATATGATTACTTTGTAAAGGGCATTTCAAGAACAGTTCTTTTGATCCAAGTAAATAAAATATAAAATTTATCAATTTTAAATATCTCTCAGATGCATGCATTCACTGAACATTAACATGATTATATTTATAATAATTAAAAAATAGTCTTTGGCTTGGAGAAAAACATTTTAATATATCAAGACTGATGATTTTTCTGTCCATTTGACTTAATACTCATTTCCAGTTTAGGGACAAAAAGATCATTTGTAGAAACATGAATTTTGTGAAGCTGTTTTTAATAATTTTTCTCCCTAATCCCTTAGTATAAATCCTTGGGGGTTTTTTCTTTGAGTATTTATATGTAGGCCATGAAGAGTATCATTTGCATTTTTATTTGAAATTTTCTGACTTTTAGATGAAAAGAGGTCCTAGAAATTTTAGAGTTGTAGAGTCTCCCCTCCCTTAAAGCATTCACGTATTTGTCAAATTTATTTTCTGAGCTCTTAATTTGTTCAGACAGTGTGCTAAGCTCTGGGAAGCAAAGATAACTAAACCATGCTCCTGCTCATCAGGAAACCTCTTCCATAGTGAGAGCAGGCCCATGTTAGAGAATGTAGATGCTGCAAAGGAAGGAATAATCATTTCTACATGGTCGGGTGGATAGCATGGGGAAAGCCTCCAAAACAGTTTTTCAGAGTAAATGACAGCTGCGAGTTTCTTTTAATTATACTGGAGTATCTATTCATAACTGGGGAATAAATACTATTATTCAGATGAGACTTTTTTTCTCTAGTCATACAGTATTTGAACGACTATGGGTTTGGTCATATTAATTATTTTTCAGATACTACAAATCTGAGACAGGATCTCGTTCTGTTGCCCAGGTTGGAGTGCAGTGCTATAATCTCGGCTCACTGCAAACTCCACCTCCTGGATTCAAATGATTCTCCTGCCTCAGCCTCTCAAGTAGCTGGGATTACAGGCGCATGACACCATGCCTGGCTAATTTTTGTATTTTCCGTAGAGATGGGATTTCGCCATGTTGGCCTGACTGATCTCAAACTACTGGCCTCAAGTGATCCGTCCTCATCGGCCTCCCAATCTGTTGGGATTACAGGTGTGAGCCACCGCGCCTGGCCATGTTTCAGATATAATTTTAATTTGGATGCCCCAAACCAGCATCACTCATGTTTAATTCCATTTATCAATGAATGTAATACTAAAGGTAAAATAACATTAACACATAACAATGGAAAGTTACTTTGGTTGTAAAATAAGAATTATATTTAAAGTTGCTTCCTAACTTTTATTTTTTTATTTTGCATTTTAGATGAAAGAGAAGATGTTCAAAAGAAAACATTCACAAAATGGGTAAATGCACAGTTTTCTAAGGTAAGAATGGTTTGTTACTTTACTTTTAAGATCTAAGTTGTGAAATTTTCAAAATGGACTATGTACCTGTGTATCTTAAAAATCCGTGTTATTTTTCTCATGCTGTCATTTTATGTTAGCTGTCCAAATCTGGGAATGTTCTGTTCACTCTTATTTAAGGAGTAAGCAGCAGAAGATATGGCAAAGATACACGATTTAATCATATAAAATGTATATCTTGGATTCTTCTTGACAATGTGAGTTTCTTTAATGACATGAGTCATCAGAGGTTACAGCAGCAACCTTCCATCAAGTAGCTAGAATATGTCACACAGTAGAAGAAGATATGAGGGATTTTTGTTGTGAAAATTATTTTTTTGTCCCTCTTTGTCTTTACCAAGTTCAAGAAAAACAATATAATTGCTTTGGGTGTATTAAGCCACTATAATTTAGAACATATTTCAAATGATTAAAGACAATAAGTTCATCTTGTTTTTCTGCAGTCATCGATCCATACTCTTAATATTTACTTATTTTGCAATACAACTCAATTTCTAATCAATAGCACAACTCTAGATGATTATAGGTGAACACAGAGCAAGATATTCTTACCCTGAAAAGTAGTATTAGGAATACAATATATGGAGGTTTATTGGTATGTCAAGGTTTAAAAGACTTGCATTTTAATTATTATTCTCGATTTGGGTAAATCAATCAAATGTTTGGTGAGTCAGTTTTCTTATGTTTCCATCATGAATGGTTGTGTATGTATATATTGATTGCTTAATTGAAGCATCAAATCTAGGTAATGGAAAAATAAAGCTAATAAAATATGGCCCTTAAAGCCAAAGCTTTAAGAGTGGCATAGTTTTGATAATGGATATTTTGTTTCTTATTGTAATGATTTAAAGAGTCACTAAAAGTGAAAATTTCTGGTAAAATGCCTGATACTCTTCATAGCTATGAATTACTCCCTCTATCGGTCTGATTTTGTAAAAATCATGATAATGGATCCAAAACAATCCACTAGGAGATCCAATCTCAAAAGTTCTCCCTTTCCTATGACAAACATTTTTAGAATACTGTCTATTCTTTGTGGTATTTGGTAGTAGAATGTTGCCATGTACTTTTTAATATAACTTACTGAATTTTAACTAATAAAAGTTCATTTTATTTACTTGCTGAATTAATAATAAATTTCTATTATAGACATAAAGTGAAATATATATTTTAAAAATGTTTTTAAAATCCTCAACATTTTTAGCTAAATGAAATAAAATATAACAACACAAATCGAGAAGAATAAATAAAAAATAAACCCAGGATATTTAGGATAGGTATTCATAATTCTTAGAATATTTATAAGATAGGTATATATGGTTTAATTGCTGTATATACTGGCATCATTTACATTTTTAAGTTTTGGAATTCTGAAGCAGACAAGATATATTTTCAAACAAACATACAGACAAATCAGAATTGTGAAGACATTTTCTGAAATAATAAATGTGACAATACTGTGAATCTTTGAATTGAATCAGAGTAATTTTTAAAAGGTGTGTAAACATGACAAGTACTGTGTATCCTCATTCCCACAAATTGAAATAGATCTTCACTGTGTGCATTAACCTTTTCCATTATCATTTATCACAACTCACCTGTTAATATACAAATCAAAGCTTGATATCCAGTCCATCCTCTATTTATATATTGTTAGCACTGCCTTAGAGCAATTCGGTATATTTTTTTCTGTCCTTATGAATGTCCATATCTTAAAACTGTAAAATATTCACATATATGAGTACATTTACTGTTTTCTTCCCAAATATTTGCATCCTCTAATTCAACTCACACTTTTCAGTTATATTACAAATGTTCTCCCTAAGTCTGTTATAATTGATCAGAAGAGTCACCATTCTTTCAAGTACAGAAATTCTATTATCAAGCATATCCTAGGTATCAGGAATAGAAATAAAAGTTTACAAAGACAGAGGAGAGAACTTATTTAAAGGTAAAATATGTATATACATGTGCACTAACTTCTAATTTTGAGAACATGAAAAGAATCTTTTTCCCCTTATTCTTTTCTGTCAAAACTTAGGCAAGTGACTACATTGTTTTAGACACTTTTGAAGAAGATGGGAATTTAGAGGAAGCTTGTTGATTCAGTTTAAGTCACTTGGTGATACCAAAAGATAAACATAATCGCGATATATATCATCATTTGGCAATTTATTGCGTCGCTGCGTATGCCTTTCAGCAGAATTCTAGCCCTGTAGGATACACAGATTAGTTGAAGTGGAATCTCCTGATCTCATAGAGCCTGCACAGTTATTTGGGAGTTTTTGGTTAATTTCTAAATGGAGTAGAACTGAGTGGGCACAGTGTGGGTGGTCTGAGAAAGCAGTAATCTGAGCTAGAGGGAATCTGGTAACCTTTATGAAGAAAGCTCTAAAATGTGAGCCTGTCAAAGGCAGGAATGTATATCTTCTATATAATCTCAATGTTTATTACTAGTGCACTACATATATAGAATAAATACACTAGGTCAGTAGTACAAATCATTAAATCTATGCTAAATTTAGAAACAGAAGAAAAACTGAGTGGAAAAATTGTGCTGAAGAAGACTTTAGAAAGAGAAAAAAGACAATGAAAAATTACCTGCCTGTGTGGTAAATTAGACACAGGCACAGACACATTCATATAACTGTAAAAATGCCTCACTAATAAACCTAATGCATATTCATTTTTATAGTCATATTAATGTCTAATTTACCACACAGATGATAATTTTTCATTGCCTTTTATATACACATTTATATAATATTTGTAAATTATAGAGAGACAACAAAATATTTCCTTGTTATTTTGTAAAGCTACGGAAGGGATATTTTAAGGAAATCAATGTGATTAAATGTATCCTTGTTGTTGTGGCGTCATTTGAAGCCAAATGTGTCTAATCTAACTGATTTTTCACTTTCCCAGTACCATTTTAAAAATAAGCCCTCTCTTTTTAAAATAAGTCTTCTATTAACCTTCGATTCCAAAAAATTCTACTAGAATGTGATTTGTCACATCTATTATGTAGAGATAACTGAACAATATTTATCTCCACATAAACACAAAGCCATTTCTAGATAAGATTAATTCAGGGTATATATTCTTTCCATGTAATTTATTGATATGTTATAATCCTTTAAAAAGCCTAGTATATACTCTATGGCAAATATACTTTGCATTATAAAAATCATGCTCATCCATGCAGGCTTATTAAAGGAAAGTACAGTTTTGAAATCATGACCAAAAATAATTTTGCCATAAAATGTGCTTGATGTTTGTATTTGAGAAAATGTTTATGGAAAAAATATTTACTGCTAGATCAATTGAGAGAGATAAACTATCTCCCAATGAGTGATATGATGGTTTTGATCCTATACTGCATTTAGTGATCATCATTATTTCCATACTTCACTCTTCTGTCTGACTTTTTTCCAACATAGTATGCATATTTGACTTAAATGAAGTAGAAATGTATAATTAGTTTTGTTTAACGTCTTCACAAAAGCCCATGATATGATGATAGTGTTCCTGGACCAAACTGAGGGTTGGGCTGCTTATCCTTGTGGCCCAGTAAGGAGATGCAGGTGAACTGGAAAAGGAGGGAGTTTTTATTTCTGTAATTGGTTACAGGGAGAAGGCCTGGAAATTATCCCCAGACCAATTCAAAATTACAAAGTTTTCCAGAGCTTATATATCTTCTACACTATATGTCTACATGTAAGTGTGCATTCATCTAAAGATATAAGTGATTTACTTCTTCTAATCTATAACTAAGATCTGATTCCTGAAGACCTTCCTCTGGAGACTCAGTAAATTTACTTAATCTAAATGGGTCCAGGTGCTGGGATGATTACCCTTATCTTATCTCTTGATAAACCATGGAGTTTGGGGGAGTTCCTTCAGACCCCCAGTAAACTTATTTGTGGAGGCCTGGGGAGTCTCTTCAGACCCCCAATAAAACTTTGTTAATCCTAAAAGGGTCCTGTTAAGAATTCTTTCATTATCTTGTCATGCTTCAAGGCCCAGGAAAGGCTTGGGCAAAACTCTTGGCGGACTTTTGTTACCTTCCAGCCTTTGTATAAGAGCGCTGGCTCTATCAGCTTTTAATATTTAACTTTACCACCCAGTCAGTGCTGAAACAGTTGTTATGGAGGCCTCCATTAGTGAGACCTCGCCTGCCACAATAGTTAATTTACCTCTTCATTGCCGCAACATGTATGTCTACATTAAAAAGCCAGGACTCGCCCTCTTTGAACAGCATTATGTGATAAAATAAATTGATATGACATACTTTTTGCAAGATTTATTTTTAATTTACCTTTTAGCCAGCATAAGCATGATGTAGTGTAAATTAACACTAAACTTGTGAGTCAGTAAAGCAGGCTTTCTGTTTTTAACCTTTAAGTTCAGGGGTACATGTGCAGGTTTGTTATATAGGTAAACTTGTGTCATGGGGGTTGGTTGTACAGATTATTTCATCACCCAGATATTAAGCCTAGGACTCATTAATTATTTTTCCTGATCCTCTGCCTCCTCCCACCCTCCACCCTCCACCCTGCAATAAGCCCCAGTGTGCGTTATTCCCCTCTGTGTGTCCATGTGTTCTCATCATTTAGCTCCCACCTATAAGTGAGAATGTGCAGTACTTGGTTTTCTGTTCTTGCATCAGTTTGCTAAGGATAATGGCATCCAACTCCATCCATGTCCCTGCAAAGGATATGATCTCATTCTTTCTTATGGCTGCACAGTATTCCATGGTGTATATGTACCACATTTTCTTGATCCAGTCTATCATTGATGGGCATTTGGGTTGATTCTACATCTTTGCTATTGTAAATAGTGCTGCAGTGAACATATGTATGCACATGTCTTTATAATAGAATGATCTATATTTCTCTGGGTATATGCCCAATAATGGGATTGCTGGGTTGAATGGTAGTTCTGTTTTTAGCTCTTTGAGGAATCACTACACTGACTTCCACAATGGTTTAACTAATTTACTCTCCCACCAACAGTGTATAAGTATTCCATTTTCTCCACAACCCCACCAGCACATTATTTTTTGATAAAGCAGGCTTCTTTACACCACTGTCTACCTTAGGAGAAAACGTTATATCCATACTTTAATTTATTTGAAAAGGTAAATATAAAATTGAAACTCTCTGAGTAGTTCATGCCTACTTGTAACAAAACATATATTAAAAGGGCATTATGAATAGCAAATCATATGAACACAAAATAGTCCCATTTTTGTCATTATGTAATATATTTTCTGAATTGAATTTAAAAATGCATATATTTATGAATATTTTTCTACTGAATCTCTCCTTCTTATTTACTTCTATTATTTTCCATGCTCTCATCTGGTCTTCTTGAGAACATGTCATTTTAGTTGTAATCATTGTGTTCCTATTGAAACACACATGAATTTTAATTCTGCAACCTAGTTTGTAATAAACCGTATTTCCTTGTTTCTCTACAAGGATGAATCTGTTCCTATAGCAACTAGTAACCCCAACAATCTGACCGGTGAGAAATTCAATCTCCATAACATTTTGCATTCTTCTGCTTCTTCCCACTTCCATTCTGAATGGCCAGGTAGAGTCCACAATACTGTAACTGTCCTAGTTTTCAGTGCATTTTGGTCATAGCTGATATGCTTAATAGCCAAGTAAACACGATTACATAAAGGACAGCTTGTCCACAATGCCATGCCTTGTTTTAACACAGAAGAGCATTTATTCATGTGTTATTATCCTACTACACTCTGTATGCCAATTCATGTTCTCAACACGTACACACACACACACACACACAAACACACATGCACACACACACATTTACATGCAGCCAGTAAGCATGTTATATATTTAAAATGAGCTTAGACTTTTTTAAATAAAAGGATGATACTGGGACAAAGTGGCAAAACATTATTTCAGTGAAGGAGGTAGCAATATATATGTACCTTTCCATTGTGTAAGTTAATTCTAAATCTGTATATAACTAACACATTTATATATAACTATTGTACAATGTGCCTGCTTTAACAGAAGTAATCGAGCAGAGCTATTGTGCCTTGAAAGGTTTTACATAGATCTAAAATGAGTCCTGTGCCCTTGGCTTCTTGTTTCTTTTTATCTGATAATAGGAAGAATTAAATCATTAGAGGAGATGACATATAGTGAATTATGTCTCTGGATGCTGATGAGCAGCCTGTATAAGACTTTGGTAACAATTGAATTATTTAGTGCAATTATTTTGGAGAGATGAATATTGATACAGGAAACTTACAGAAATCTCGTTTCAGAAATAGTGAGGATTGGGAACTTTTTGTTTATGTATACCATCATGTTAATAATCCTACTGAAAATTATATGTATATGGTTAGTTGCTCCAATAATCATATGAATCAAGTATTCAAGATGAGTAAAATGTGAATTTAGGTGGCTTGCTCACAGTAAATGGAAGAGATGAAGCTAGAACCCAAGAAAATGGACTTTAAAACTCATGATATTTCCATACCTATTATTGTTGGGACAACAATCCCACCTACCCAATGATGCATTTTTGGGACACATCATAAAGTTGGTAAGTCCTATGAGAAGCAGGCAGCGGGGCTGGAGACAGTGAAGACTCAATAATAGGCGGTATTAAATGCTTGCTTACTAACAGAGGCTTTAATCCACCTTTGAATGTTTAATAATCCCAAAATGCAAGCCTTGTTTAGGGAGTTTTTTAGTTGATTCTTTCTGAATGATTTCTAATACAGACGTCCCTCAATTTGTGTGGTTAGGTCCCTATAAACCCATCATAAGTTGAAAATATCACAAGTTAAAAACGCCTTTAATATACCTAACCTACGAAACAACATAGCTTAGCCTACCCTCCTTGAAATGTGATCACTTAACACTATCCTAGAGTTGGGCAATCATTTTCCACAAAACCTATTTTATAATAAAGCTAGCTCATGTAACTGAATATTGCACTGAAAGTGAAACACAGAATGCATGTATGGGTACTCAAAATACAGTTTCTACTAAATGTGTATCACTTTGCACTATTGTGAAGTCAAAGTATCTTAAGTCAAGAACTGTTTGTGCTTTAAATGTTAATATTTTTGCCTACTGCATTTTGGTGAATGAAGTAATCTTAGTTTTCAGTATAGTTATCTAAACTGAATATTTTCATTTTCAAATATTGCTTTTTATTTCTACTACTCATAAACAAATTATTGTGTGTGAATGACAATGTGAATATTAACTTAAAACAGTTTTATATGAAAATCAAAATACCACTTTACTGGCATGTACTACACTTGGTGTTAAGATGACTTGTAGAATGATGTGTTTGTGTTTGGAATCAAGATGATTATACTAAATGGTTTAATCTACTGAGAACCATTCCCTTGAATGCTTTCCTGAAACAATCTTTGCAAAGTACCTGAGTAACAAAGGATATTATTCAGTTAGTGAGACAAAAATGGATTGTGATAGGTGTCACTGTTTTCAATGAAAGACAAATCACTTATTGTTAATAGTAAAGAAGTTTCTTGGAAGTATGTTGTTGTTTATCAACCCAGTGTTACTGAGATCTTGACAATTCCTTTTAGAAGGTAAATGTTCTGGTCTCTAAGTTACCATGTCCTGAAATACAAGAAAATTGGAATTACTGATTACACCTATATTGTATGGAGTGGTCTCAGTGCCAAGCATACTTAGCTTGCATATGTAAATATTTACCAATTAGCATGATTGTTGCTAGCAAAAAAAAAAAAAAAAAAAATATTCTCTATGGCTGATGGACCAATTCATTATTTCTCTGATTTTATTTTGCTTTCTAGCAAAACAATGCATATTGACATTAGTGATGTATTTTTATTTTGGAAAGAACAACTGACACTCTGGTACTATCCTATCAGAGATATATGTTTACTAAATAACCTTTCAACATTTAACAAATACTTATTGAATGTCAATTATGTGCTAATCATACTGTCATACAGTGATGAAGGCACAACCCAACATGGTTTTCCCTCTCCAAGAGATTATCATCTGAGAAAGGAAACAGTTGCATCAACAAATAATTAAAATAAAACATAATCTTTAAGGTAATAGAAATGCTGTGGGAACAGAAGACAGAATGACTAATTGCTTGGAGAGGATAACAGCTTTTTAAAAGATGGTGACATTTAATCTGGTGTTGTCTACGCAGAGACAATTTTAAGAAAGATGAAGGCAGCAGGAATTGCAGGTAGAAATGTGTAATAATTGAAGAAGTATGACTTGTCAGGTGAGTAGTAGCAAGGGAGATCTTTAGGAGTGAAGAAGAGAGGTTGTGAGAGGGCATATAATGCCATTCTTGAAGAATTATATTTTTGTGGGGCTGGATGAGCTAACAATAAGATGATGGCTTAGTCATGTTAATTTGCAACTTCTCATTGAAGACTGTCAAGCTCTAAAACAATAGACAATGATAGAAGAATTAGACTGCCCCACCACCACTAATGCTTCATGTAAAATTTGGTCTGAAGTCTACCCTTTATATTTGGCAATAGACATAGAGTCCTAAAATGAAAAAGCAAGCAGGTTACCATTTTTGTAGAGTTGTTTGATACCATGCACACTCCAAAATGGTGCAGCAAAACACATTGGAATTACCTAGAAAGTGTGTTAAAACATGGATTGCCGCCAGGCGCGGTGGCTCAAGCCTGTAATCCCAGCACTTTGGGAGGCCGAGACGAGCGGATCACGAGGTCAGGAGATCGAGACCATCCTGGCTAACACGGTGAAACCCCGTCTCTACTAAAAAAAAAAAAAAAAACTAGCTGGGCAAGGTGGCGGGCGCCTGTAGTCCCAGCTACTCGGGAGGCTGAGGCAGAAGAATGGCGTGAACCCGGGAGGTGAAGCTTGCAGTGAGCTGAGATCCAGTCACTGCACTCCAGCCTGGGCGGCAGAGCGAGACTCCGTCTCAAAAAAAACATGGATTGCTGGGGCCCATAGTCAGAGTTTCTAATTCCATACGTCTAAGGTGGGACCTAGGAATCTGGATTTCTAACAGGTTCTCAGGTGATGCTGATGCTGGCGGCCAAAGAACCACACTTTGAGAACCACAGTGTTAGAATTTCAGTAATTTAATCAGGTCTGTAGTAGAGAATGTTTGAGGAAACCCTACTGAGGAATTTATTGAACCCTCAAAGGGAAATGACCTTTTTCCAGTTGAGAATCACTGCAAGTACTTGATTTAAATTGGGATTTATCTTGTGGGGACTATACTCAAAAACTGAACTACTTAAAAGACTCAAAATCGATCAATCTGATACTAATTGAGCATTCTTCATCCAAAATGTTTGAAACTAGAAATGTTTCCAATTTTGGATTTTTGTTTGGAGTATTTGCATTATACTTACTGGTTGAGCATCTCAAATCCAAAAATCTGAAATCCAGAATGCTCCAACGAGCATTTTCTTTGTGTTTCATGTCAGTGCTCAAAAGATTTCTGATTTGGGAACATTTTGGATTTGGAATTTTTGGATTTGGAAGGCTCAACCTATACCTATTTTTTTAAATGTGTGTGTGTGTATATATATATACACATATATATATACATATATATGTAATATAATATGTAGTTGTTTTAGGTTATAAGACTTAAAAATACTTATCTGATTGACACACACACACACACACACACACACACACATATATATATATATATATATATGATATTTTTTAAAATCCCAGTTATTTTGTGTTTCAGGGCAGATAGGCGATGAATAAAGATATTAATATAATTGAGTTCAAAGTTTAGAAAAAACAGTTTGTTGAGGCATTACTGTTGACTGTATCTGCAAATGTCTTTCACTGCAATCCTTTCATGGGCAATTGTATATTTTTCTTAGGAATAAAACATTTCCAATTGGCATACAGAGTCTTTTCATCTCTCTTTTGTGTTTCACTTTGCTTCAGCAGAAGGATTTCATTCTAGTGACACTCTGAAGGTCTTCCTCTGTGCTTCACTTAAGGGCATTGAATTTTTAACCTTACCAAGATTCCTATGGATTCCTAGAATTATATTTCAAATTATGATCATGGTAGCCAGAACACAAAGAATTAAGATCTAGTCTGACAGTAATGTATTGATATAAGTTCAACTGTAGAAACCTCTCTTGTAATAATGCACATGGAGGTCAGACCTGTGTGTATCTTGAAACATAAAAGGCAGAGTATGGTTTTTTAAAGGGCTTTGCTTTATTGTATCCCAATTTAGCTAATTTCACTGTACCAGTTCTATCTGCAGAGATAAGTAACAGTAAAAATAGACAAAAAGTGATCTATAAACAAGCGATCACTTTCAGTCTTGTCCAGTATTGTGGCCAGGTGATGAATGCAAACTAAGAGACCTTTTCATTAGAAATGTGTGAAGTCACTCTTTGGTTTAGCATTAGCTGTCTTTTAATGAGAACAAATGAGAGTTGCAGATGAATTTGCTAAAAGTTTCTTTCTTTGATTTAGTTCACCTGGCCCAAAGGAAAAAAAAAAAAAAATGTCTTCAATCTACAAGGTCTATGGAAAGTACTTTTCATAGGAACTAGTTCTATTAAAATTACCTGCAGTTATTATGTCAGTCAGAGAATAAATATTTTGAGTATTATATCTGTACTTGAAGTTCTTATCCTTTACAAATAATTTATATTTAAGGAAACATGCTTTGACAGAAATATACATGAAGTCTACATTCACTACCTATTTCGTATCAGGTGCTCTATTGTTTTGAATATAACAGTTAAGAGATCAAGTCCATTTAATCGTAGGGCCCTATTAGCTAGCGAGCTAAATCAAAGAAGGAAACATTTAGCAAACTATCTGACGTTCTCTGTATTTGTTTGTCAACTTGTTTGTTTTTTCTCTCTGCAACTAGAATATAGAATTTCAGAGAGTGACAAGTGCTAAGAGAAAAAAATAAAGCAGGACAAGGGTAGAATAGGGATATTTCAAGGGGTAGGTTGCTATTTTATGTAGTAGGTCATGGAAAAGCCTCACTTAAGAGGCATACAAAAAACCTGAAGGAAGGAAAGGAGTGAATCTTGCAGGTGTCTTGGAGAAGAGAGTTCTAGGCAGAGGGAAGAATATGTACACTCTGAGGAGAGAGTGCGTGTCTGTGGGACAACAAGAATCAAGATGGCTGGTGCAGAGTAACTGAGGAAGAGCAGTAGGAGCTACAACTGGAGTGGTATTAGGACAAATCAGGTAGGGCCTTATTGACCATTGTAAAGGTCTTGGCTTGTACATTGTGGGAGATTAGGAGATTCTGAGAGTTCTGAACAGTAGCCAGAAATAATGTAAGTTAGAATGTAGGATGCAAAGGTAGAAGTAGAGAGGTGAGTTAGAGGATAATGTAGTAATGAAAGCTGGGTGTGTGTGTGTGGCTAGGATTAGGTTGGTGTCCATGGATCTGGGGAGAGATGATCAAATTTTGGATACATTTTGAAAGTAGATGTAACAGGGTTTGCTGATGGACTAAAAATGGAGATTGAGAGAGTGGAGAAAAGCAGTTTTAGCTTGAGCAAAAGGAAGGATGGGATGGTTATTTACCAGGATAAGAAAGACTATTGCAGGAGAGGGTTTGGTGGCAAAGTATAGGTAAATTTCCCATGGGAAATCACTGAAAATAATTTTAGTTTTAGTATGTTTTTATGGAAGGAGTATTTATTTTCAACTCCTAAAATTTACCTTCAAGGACAAAAATAAATAAATTTATCTCTATTAAAAAATAAGAAACAACGAGAGATGATACAGGTGTCTCTAGCATTGTGTGTGTGTACAATCAGTGAATGTTAACTTGTAAATCCAGTAGTGGTAATGTGATCTTTGTCTCTCTTCACATCTTATAGTGTGCAAAGTCTATGTCTACATTCATATTTTTGCATGTAGATGTCCAGTTGTTTCAGCACTATTTGTTGAAAAGGCTATCTTTGCTCCACTCTATTGCCATTGCCCCTTTGTGAAAGATCAGTAAGCTGTATTTATGTGGGTCTGTTTCCACGTTCTTTATTCTGTACTGTTGATGTATTTGTCTATTATTTTGCCAATACACTTTCTTGATTTCTGTCTGTTCATAGTAAGTCTTGTAGCCAGATAGTGTCAGTTTTGCAACTTTGTTCTTCTCATTCAATACTGTGTGGATTATTCTGGGTCTTTTCCCTTTCATATAAACTTTAGAAGCAGTTTGTCTATATGAGGTAAGGTAACTTGCTGGGATTTTGATTGGGATTGCATTAAATCTATAGATCAACTTGAGAAGAACTGACTTCTATACAATATTGAGTCTTTCTATCCATGAACACTGAATATTTCACCATTTATTTAGTTCTTCTGATATCTTTCATCAGAGTTTTGCAGTTTTCTTGTAAAGATCTTGTACTTTTTTAAGATTTATCCCTAAGTGTTTTATTTTTGAAATGTTAGTGGAAATGGCATTGTGTTTTACATTTCAAATTCCACTTGTTCATTGCTGGTATACAAGAAACAATCAAATTTTGTATATTAATCTTGTATCCTGCAACTTTGCTACAATTGCTTATTATTTCCAGGAGTTATTTTTCGATTCTTTCAGATTTTCTACATAGATGATCATGTCATCTGTGAAGAAATACAACTTCATTTCTACATTCCAATAGATCTGTCCATTTTTTTGTCTTATTGCATTAGTTAGGACTTTCAATATGATGTTGAAAAGGAATGGTAAGAGATATTTTTGTCTTGTTCCTGTTCTTCCTGAGAAAGTTTTCATTTTCTCACCACTAAATAGGATGTCAATTATAGGTGTTTTTGTTCTTTTTTTATATTATCATGACCTTGTTTTATGAAATACAATTATTTCTCTCCTAACTTTCTGTGAACTTCAATTATAATTTTCCCATAATTCTCTTCTGCTTTCATTGCTCGTGTTTTCTGTTTTCTTCCCATTTGTTCTTATTTGTTTTATTTTGAGGAACTGTTTCTCATTATTGAAGTCATTCCTCAAACGACAAGTGATCTTAGCTTTTGATTTATATTTAAGTGTGGGATACTAACCTTTGATAAAATTAAAAACTATTTCGTGATTAATATACATTTAATATAAAACAGAATAATTGAATACATTTGTTGACATATGTGTGTGTGTGTGTGTATGTGTATGTGTGTGTGTGTGTGTGTATGTGTGTGTATGTAAAGTCCAAAAGGAGAAACATCTGATGCATTCTGGATAAAGACAGGAAAACCATATGAGTACTACAACTACCTCCATTAATACTTAACATTGTGTTGAAAATATTAGCTATTGCAACCAGACAAGATAAACTAATTCAGGAAAAACAATTGCAAGCAGCAGTAATGGATCCCAATTTACAGATATAATTGTTTACCTCAAGAGATCACAAGAAACAAAAATATTAACAAGCGCAAATATGAACACAAGCAAATACCAATAAAATAATTTAGTAAGTTAGCAGAATATAAAATTTACAGGCAAAATCAATGAAATTCATTTTATAGATGATAATGAGCTAGAAGTTTTTATGGATGGTGCACACCCATTTGCAATAATAACAACAACAACAAAAACACAAGAAACACATTTAACAAGAAATGTCAATACCTATGTTTAAAACTCTCCTGAACAATCCAAAAGGAAATCAAAGAGAAAGATGCAACTTGTTCCTGAAAAGCATGCTTAACATCATAAAGTAAGCTATTGTTTTTAAGTTAATGTGTAAATTAAAGGCATTCCAATATAATAAATAGTATTTTTTTCTGGAGTTGGATAAATCGATTATAATATTTATATAGAAAAATACACAAGTAAAAATAACCAGAAAAACACTAAAAGCAGATATCGATGAAGGGATAGGGAAACAAAATTATACATTAAAACTTAGGGAAAAAGGCCGGGCGCGGTGGCTCACGCCTGTAATCCCAGCATTTTGGGAGGCCGAGGCGGGCGGATCACGAGGTCAGGAGATCAAGACCATCCTGCCTAACACAGTGAAACCTCGTCTCTACTAAAAATGTAAAAAATTAGCCGGGCGTGGCGGCGGGCGCCTGTAGTCCCAACTACTTGGGAGGCTGAGGCAGGAGAACGGCGCGAACCCGGGAGGCGGAGCTCACAGTGAGCCGAGATCGCACCACTGCAACTGCACTCCAACCTGGGCGACAGAGCAAGACTCGGTCTCAAAAAAAAAAAAGAAAAAAGAAAGAAAAAAAACTTAGGGGAAAACTATCATATTAAATTGTCAATAAAAACTAACAATTTATTGAAATGTGTTTTGTAAAAATATATTTCTGTCAACTGGGAATGTCTGGTAGTAATGAGTATGCCTAGCATGCGGATGTTCATTGCTAAGTCTCATTCCACATTGAAAGAAACCACAGCTCATTAGAAGAATATTTGGTACTTCATCCTGGCCAAAGAGCATAGTGAGTGAGCCTGCAATCTCTGTTAGAGCCATAAGGCAAGGAAGTACTTCCCCAAATTTGCTAACATCTTGAGTTGTTCATTTTTCTTCTCCTGTTCTCTTTATTCTTGTAGAGTTATGCCTTTTTAAAAGGTTTTTTCCTCTCATTTTATGGAAAGGCTTCAAATAATTGTTTAAAAATATTTATAGATGTTCATACTCATATATTTTCCTGATACTGAAAGAGAAATTTATGCATTTAGTAACAATAAGTGTTGGCCTAGATTTTCGCTAATGGACTCTTCAGGAATCTGGAGCATTCTCTGTCTCCACAAAGGATGGACATGTTTGATTTCAATATGCCAGTTTTCAAGTAAATTTGATTTAGTTTCTATATTTTAAGAATAAAGTCAAAGCAGGATGCTTTATATTACTGATTGTAGTATCATAACTTACTTCTGAAACACTGAATACAATTTTGGAATGTCAGCAATATCCAGTTAATATTTAAGTATGCCTCACTATATAACATGTGCATACATTCTGGAAGAAGCATTTAAAATGAAGACTGCTTCTAATAATATATTAAATGAGCTATGTAAGTAGAGTTTTATGATAGCTGATATTGTGAATTTATTCAGAGACTATTTATATAAGGCATTTCAACATATCCGCTAAAGAACAAACCTATCATCTAAGTCAGTAAACCAGTGATTTGAATTAAAAAAAACAAACAAAAAGAAAATACGAAGCAACTTGAAAGATCATTAAATATACTACCTGATAAGTTAAGATTCTAAACAGTTACATCATATGAATAGTTTACTATATATTCTATATTTTCTATTTCCACTTTGTTGTAGGTAAGCTAATCAGATGTCTCAAGTTATAAAACAATAGTGCTAACTTATAGAAGTGCTGTCTGTCTTCCACTTCCCAAAATACACAAGATTTTATTCTTCATAAATGACAACATTTGCTGTTTGTTTTCTGTGTTTGAAAGGGAAGTACAGGAATGAAATAATGTATTTTGCAACAACTTGGATGGAGCTGGAGGCCATTATTCTAAGTAAAGTAATTCAGGAATGGAAAACCAAACACTGTATGTTCTCACTCATAAGTAGGAGCTCAACGATGAGGATGCAAAGGCATAAGAATGATAAAATGGACTTTAGGGACTCAGGGCAAGGGGAAGGGTAGGAGAGGGGTGAGAGATAAAAGCCTACATATTGGATACAGTGTATACTGGTCAGGTGATGGGTGTACCAAAATCTCAGAAATCACCACGGAAGAACTTACCCGGGTAAGCAAAAACCACCTGTTCCCCCAAATTTATTGAAATAAAAAATTTTAAAATTTTAAAAAATTAAGAAAAGGAAGTACATTTTCATGTGTTGCTCTGTTTTAGTATACTTGGTGCAGAGGTCCCTGAGAATTTTTTTCTTTTTCCTTTTTTTAATTTTTGTAAAAAATAAATATCACACATTTGAGGCAGGAGAATAGGGTCTGGAGGCAGAGAACCTAAGGCCATTTCACACTGACGTCCCTAGAATTAAACTGAAGGCAAAACCCTAACTTTCTACGCCTAAGTAACATAAGGACCAGAGGCTACTCCCGTTGCAAACCCCTACCTTTTCTGTGCAGCAGATGGGAAACCGGCTGTCCCCAACAAATCAGATTGATTACGGGCCCAGTCTTTGTTTTCATAGAAGTGCAACGCTGTAACTTCACCTTAGCCTCTGAGTGGTTGCTTTTTGCAAACAATCAGATGATTGCACAGGAGTGTGTCCTACGTAACTCTACTTCAGCCTCTGATTGGTTGCTTTCCACAACCAATCAGACCAATTGCAGACCACCACTTCATTCACATGAGGTGAACATGAAGTGGCCAATGGGAAACCTGTAGAGGGTATTTGGCCCCCAGAAGATTTTCTCTATCCAGGCTCTTGAGCAGTTACTCAGCCCACTCCCACACTATGGTGTGTACTTTCATTTTAAATAAATCCCTTCATTCCTTCCTTGCTTCGTGCATTTTGTCCAATTTTTTGATCAAGATGCAAAGAACCTGGACACCCTCCACCAGTGACACATTGATATGATCTTATTATATTGGGTTGATAACTCACCTACACTTTTACCTTCTGAATAGAAAAGGCACTAGATTAGAGATGTATATATGTAGGTGTGCTGGGATCAACTATGCCATTTGCAGAGTACCTTACTTCTTGAGCAAGAAGGTAACTAAAAGATGAATGAATAGGCAATATAATTTCTTTTAAAAATGAATTAATCAGCTTTTGTGGATACAACAAGAGGACTGTTATTTTGGTTCTTTCACAATTTTCTATAGTAAAATTTGTTAGCATTAAGGTATAATGTTGATACATATATTTTTAAAAGATATAAAAGTAAAGATTTTAAAAGAGAATTAAAAAGATTTTGAGGGAACTGTTCTAGATTAAGTAAGATAATAAAGAGAAACAATGCTTAAAATATTAGAAAAAAAGGCTTATGAGAAAAGTCAGAAGTAATGAAATTGTCTAGCCAAAGTAGAAAATAAACCAAATGATACCTTTCTCATATTAGTTATTTGAATGCTTTGGTTTTGTTTTTCTTTATTTTATATTCTGTTAGACACTGCCTTTCTTGTTTTCAACCAATTCTTTTCTGTGTAACATTAGACAGTGTCTAACAATGATATGCAAAAGAAAAAGGTTGTGAAGAAACTACCCACATTTTCTCTTCAAAAGAAAAAATAGTCTGAGAACTCTGAATGTCTACAGTCCTTGAATAAGAATGGGAAATGGAGGATGGTTTATGAGTGTTTTTCCGTATTAGCAAAAGACTGACAAAAGCATGAGTTTATCAGCAGGAGGTACATATAGTCAGACTTACAGGCTGAAACTTCCCAAAGCTGTGTGTCCCTGTTTTAGAACTATCACCACAGTCATTGAAGCCCTGGGCAATTCACAGACATTGCAAAATCGCCATGGTCCCTGAAGGCTAAAGAATGAGACACAGGAGTCTTTATCATTTCATAACTCAGCGTGCCCATTCTTCCTAATAGGCAGGACCCAGCATCTGTGGTCCTCAATACAATCATTTAAAAAGTCACATTGTAGTCACTCCTTTTGCTTGTTCTGGCAGGGACTGAAGTTGCAGCACAAAAGTCTTGTAGTAAAATTCAGTTCCTATATCAGGGTGTTTTCCTCCTTTTGATCATGAAGTCACATGTCCCAACCTGTATCTTAACAGTAGGTGATTATTAGAAGAGTACCTGGCACACAATGGATTTCTAATTTAAAAAATATGGAATAATTAGAGTGCCTGGCACACAGTAAATTTATAATAAAAAATATAGAATAATTAATGATGAAGAAATGAGTGATGGATGTAGTAGAATAGAAAGATATAAAGACATATAGGAATCCTGAGAAGTTTGGTGGAACATCCAATATAAATGTATTGCAAAAAGTTTACATAGTATTTCAATTTCTTCTAGCCTCATTTAAAAACTGGAAAGAAGCAGGTGAAGTAATTTTAATAATATCATTTATTTAACCATATGCAAAACAAAAATATTATGTCTTCAACAGGTAATCAATATATCAATTAGTATTATTTATTGCATTATTTATTGTACCACCTCTCTAAAATTCGTTGTGAATTTTACACTTCCAGCAAATCTCAGCAAGACAGGATAGCCACAATTCAGGTGCTCCAAAGCCACATGTGGCTAGTGGCTACCATATTAGACAGCATAGCTATAGAGGGATCTTAGAATATTCTGACTAGGTCAGGAAGGGACTTCTGTCACCTCCACCAACATCCCATGGGTCAGAACCCAGTTATATGGCTAAACTTAATTGCAAAGAAAACTAGAAAATGTAACTATAGAGGAATTTTTAAGAAACTATTGGTCAGACAACATAAATGTAATGTGACAGGATATTATCTAAAACCTTAATTTGAAACAATTACATATAGTTGATATAAAATGCATAAAATAGAGAGGGATGTACTATTTTTGAAGCCAGGTTCAAAGTGTATATAATGAACACTATTGAATAAAGCATGATTTTTAAAAGATTGTGAATTGAATAAAAATATGTATAGTATATGTACACTCTATTATGTAAACTAAAGTATTTTTAGTATAAAAACACCCCTATACTAAAACTCCTTTCAGTACTCCAAAGCAGTAAGAAAAAAAAAAAAAACACAAAATATATCTTTACCAATCTTAATAGTCTAGCTTATAAACTGATATGGAATTCGTTACATGATCCCTGTTTGAACATTATGTAAGACTAGCTCAGGAAATGATATGGAAAAAGGAATGAAAGGTAACCTTCAATGAAGTTACATGAGAGAGTGATAAAAAGAAAATGTGACTTTTTTTCCTTCAGTCAACACATGTGTACATGATACTTCAAGTATGCAACAATGGATCTGTGCTCAAGTCAAATGCACAGACCAGAAACAGAAATTGATCAGAAGACATTTTTTTTTTCTTTATCTTTTCTTTTCTTTTTTGAAATCTCGCTCTGTCACCCAGGCTGGAGTGCAGTGGCGCGATCTCGGCTCACTACAACCTCCGACTTCCTGGTTCAAGTGATTCTCCTGCCTCAGCCTCCCGAGTAGCTGGGACTACAGGCACGTGCCACCACATCCAGCTAATTTTTTGTATTTTTAGTAGAGGCAGGGTTTCACCATGTTAGCCAGGATGGTCTTGATTTCCTGACCTCGTGATCTGCCCGCCTCAACCTCCCAAAGTGCTGAGATTCTGCGTTGGTCATCAATGTTTAAACATGTTAAATGTAACATGTTACATTTAAATAACAATACCTACATAATCATGTAAGTACATTCATTGACAACTTAAAAGGAAGCCTTCAAAGCAGAATTGTCAGACCTTTTAGCTTCCCGGGGCCACAGTGGGAGAAGAATTGTCTTGGTCCACACATAAAATACACTAACACTAATGATAGTTGATGGGCTAAAAAAAAAAAAAAAATCGCAAAAATATCTCATAATGTTTTAAGAAAGTTTACAAATTTGTGTTGGGCTGCATTCAAAGCCGTCCTGGGCCTCATGCAGCCTGTAGGCTGTGGGTTGGACAAGCTTGCTTTAAAGCTAACATTTTTTTCTCCAAAATTGTCCCTGCTGCTATCATGATCAATTTGTTTCCTCTGAAGTGACTCGATTTTAACTGAGATAATTTTTTTGTTTGTTTTCTGGTTCTGCATCTATAAATCCTTCGAAAAGTGTAAGGACACTGAATTTCCAGCAACTTCTGTTTTAAAGATTCACACTTCAAACTACAACAACACGTCACATAATTATTGGAAAAATGTCCTAAAGCTTCCATTATTAGCCTATAAACTATAGTTTTGGCAGAGACTTTGCCCACCATCTTATATTACTAGCTGTGTGTGCCTAACATTTAGTAGGTACCCAAGAAATATGAATGTTAGAATAAGGTCATACATATAAGAAATTCTTTACATTGCTCAGTTACTGGAGAACATGTTACATGTAGTGATTATTTTTAAAAGTATTATAAAAAGCATTTCAATTTGTTCAAGCATTGCAATAAGTTAATTAAAATACACAGAAAATAAATAAAACAATTAGAATATGTAGCATTTGTGTGCATGTGTATATATAAACATATTTATGCATATATGTGTGTGTGTGTATATATATGTGTACAAGTGTGTGTAGTTAGAGAACTTTAAAGTAATTAAAATCTGAATGTGGTTAGCTCAAGTCGGGTAAATTTGAGAAAATCTTTACAAAAGCCACTGACTCACACTAATCACTCTCAGGTTAGTTTATCAGGTAAACAGTTTGTTAAATAAACATTTAAAGAAAACAAAAACATTGCGTAGGGGAAGAAAACATAATTTTACCTCTACCTTGGTGGGTTTTCTTGTTTGTTTCTTTCTTTCTTTTTGAGACCGAGTCTCACTTTGTGGCCCATGCAGGAGTGCAGTAACAAAATCTTGGCTCACTGCAGCTTCAACCTTCTGGGCTTGAGCCATCCTTTCACCTCAGCCTCCCCAGTAGCTTAGCTACAGGCATGCACCACCATGCCTGGCTAATTTATTTATTTTTTTTTACTTTTTGGAGAAATGAGGGTCTTGCTATGTTGCCAAGGCTGGTCTTGAACCCTTGAGCTCAAGTGATCCTTCAGTCTCAGCCTCCCAAAGAGCTGGGATTACAGGTGTGAGCCACCGCATCTGGTCTCTACCTTTCTTTCTTTCTTTCTTTTTTTTTTTTTTTTATTGCGATGGAGTCTCGCTCTGTCGCCCAGGCTGGAGTGCAGTGGCGCGATCTTGGCTCACTGCAAGCTCCACCTTCCGGGATCATGCCATTCTCCTGCCTCAGCCTCCTGAGTAGCTGGGACTTCAGGCGCCCGCCACGGCGCCCGGCTAATTTTTTTTGTATTTTTAGTAGAGACGAGGTTTCACTGTGATCTCGAACTCCTGACCTTGTGATCCGCCCGCCTCGGCCTCCCAAAGTGCTGGGATTACAGGCGTGAGCCACCGCGCCCGGCCTCTACCTTTATTTCTTAACTGGGACTCCTATAACAAAAGAGATATCAACAAGAAAAAAACTATAAAGTTTACTAACATACATACCTCACGTATACTTGAAAGATACATAAGGAAAAATGAATAAAAAAAGTATTGTTTCTCTAACAAAGAACAATACATTTTCTGAGAAGTTACAAGACAAGGGAAAAGGACCTTGAGTCTCTGTGAGTGGCCAATTGCAGGAAGGCAAATATATGGGAAACTAATGGTACATAAAGGCTAGTTAAGAAAATATGGTATTTAGATTCCTCTGATGCAGTCTCCAGGCTGATAAAGATCTAAAGTTCTCATTGGTGATCAAACTTTGTCCTTTCTGATAGAGAGAAAAGGATGGACACCTTTGTAAATGTGTGTACTGCTTTCAGGCAAATAGCGGGAGGGCAGAGAACTTCTTATATCTGCTTCTTCTGAATTGCCTTTAGCTCAAAATAGTCCTATGTCAAAGTGGCATATTTTCATGAAAGTAGAGAATGGAATAATAGACATTGGAGACTTCAAAAGGTGGGAGGGGCCAGGTGCAGTGGCTCACGCCTATAATCCCAGCACTTTGGGAGGCTGAGGTGGGCGGATCACAAGGTCAGGAGTTCGAGACCAGCCTGACCAACATGGTTAAACCCCGTCTCTACTAAAAATACAAAAATCAGCTGGGAGTGGTGGCACACGCCTGTAATCCCAGCTACTCAGGAGGCTGAGGCAGGAGAATTGATTGAACCCGGGAGGCGGAGGTTGCAGTGAGCCGAGATTGTGTCACTGCACTTTAGCCTGGGTGCACAGGCCGAGACTCCATCGCAAAAAAAAAAAAAAAAAAAATGGTGGGAGGATCTCATGTACCTCATAAATGTATACACATACAATGTACCCACAGAAATTAAAAAAAACGAAAATTTTTAGAAGGTACAATTGTGGCAGGGGAGTGAGGAGTGAGAAATTACCTGTTAGGTACAATGTACACTATTGGAGTGATAGTTACACTAAAAGACCAGACTTTACTACTATCCAACATATACATGTAACAAAACTACACTGTACCTTTTAAATCTGTAAAAATAAAAACAGAAAAAGGCAAATGTATGCTTCCTTTCTTTTAGATTCATTACTGTTTTATTTTAGTGAATGAAAACTTTTGACGGAGAAACATCTTTCTATGCTAATCTTGAAAATATGTTATTAGAGCATGTTTCTTTCTCCGTTGGGCCCTGTGAGCACAACTTGAGAAATCTAGCAATAAAATGCAAATATAAGCTAGTTTTTGTTTGTTTGTTTGTTTGTTTTTGAAATAGAGTCTTGCTCTGTCGCCCAAGCTGGAGTACAATGGCGCTATCTCGGCTCACTGCAACCTCCACCTCCGGGGTTCAAGTGATACTCCTGCCTCAGCCTCCCAAGTAACTGGGATCGAGTACAGGTGTGTGCCACCACGTCTGGATAATTTTTTATTTTTGGTAGAGGTTTTGCCATGTTGGCCAGGTTGGTCTCGAACTCCTGACCTCAGGTTACCTGCCCGCCTCTGCCTCCCAAAGTGCTGAGATTGCAGGCGTGAGCCACCGCAACCATTAAGCCTGCTTTCTTAAAAGTGACGTGTCTTGGGATGGCGTATTTAGGTCTCCTACAGTTGGCAGGGCAATCTAAAGTACTTTAATATCCTTATACATGGTACTTTCGGAAAATGGAATTTGATGCCTCAGAAAACAATACTAAAACTTTCATAAAATATTAAAATGTACTATATTACTTTTTAAAATAATAGGACTTAAAAATATTTATTTTTAAAATTCATAAATATTTACCATCCACCTTTGATTGAACATGTTTTTCTCATTATTTCATCCAAAAATGTCTATTGAGACCTTCAAAATGTATATTTTGTGGCACCATCTAAAACATGATTTATGCTCCTTGTGATTATTTAATCATCAAAATGATACTTTACCTTTGCTTAAATCAGTGTGGGTACATTGAACAAGGTTTGAGAGCTACTCTGTAGGACTGAGTCATTAGCCTGTAATTTTACAGCAGATCAAATACTATGTTTTCATTACTTGGAAAAAAAATAATGACCTTGCAATTGACTCTTACACTTGACATTTTTATCTCAGCTTTACCACCATTAAATATAACTGTTTGCATTGACCACATAAGAAACCAGAAAAATCACTGGGTCACAGTTTAATCTAATTCAATTTAAATCCAACCTAGATAGCTATAATTGGCAATTTACCATTTCAAAGGCCAGAGTTAAGTTACACTCAAAACTGTGTTGATTTGGAAGTAATTTGCCTTAAATTTTCAAACATTATTCTGAGGGTACTAAAGCTGTTTCAAGAGTTTACTATATGGTACCTAATATTTTCCAAGTGTTAGATAATTTATGAAGTCTATGTTATTACCTAAAACAACCAATGTTGTAACTACTGTACAGGTCTATGAATAGATGTTATTGCACTTGGCCTATCTCAGGGTATAGGGTCACAGCCTTCTTCTGTAGCAATATGCAGGCTGTTTCTCAGCAATGATTTCTAGTATTGTATGAAATAATCATACTTACAATACTAACTTCTTGCTTCCCAATGCCAAGAACACTCATTTTGTTTCTATTGAATAAGGTGACAGGCATGACAGAAGCAGGGCAGAGCCAAGTCCTGACAGTCAGTAACATTTCAAGTACAGAGAAATTCATACGAGAAAAATGGACAATGAGGGCTTGTTGTCCGTGACTTTTTATTCCATGAAAAAATATGCCTCTTAGCAAAATCACAAAACTAGGAATTTTAGATAAAGTTTATATGTACACTATTTAAAAGAGTGCGTTACACGGCATTTAAGTTAAAAAGAAAGAAAAAACATTCATGCCGGGTGCGGTGGCTCAGGCCTGTAATCCCAACACTTTGGGAGGCCAAAGCGGGTGGATCACGAGGTCAGGAGATCGAGACCATCCTGGCAAACACGGTGAAACCCCGTCTCTACTAAAAATACAAAGAAATTAGCCAGGCGTGGTGGCGGGTGCCTGTAGTCCCAGCTACTCAGGAGGCTGAGGCAGGAGAATGGCGTGAACCCGGGAGGCGGAGCTTGCAATGAGCGGAGATCGCGCCATTGCGCTCCAGCCTGGGCGACAGAGTGAGACTCTGTCTCAAAAAAAAAAAAAAGAAAACAACATTCACATTAAGCCTAAAAGTAAATAAAAATCATAGAACAGAGATGTCATTCAAATGGCTAACCTTTATTAAGTGTCAGGCATTGTTGTAATGGATTTGCATGGATTCTTTCATTTAATTGTATATATTTATTTTGTTTTGGTTTAGTTTGGTTTTTGAGACAAGGTCTCGCTTTGTCACCCAGGCTGGAGTGCAATGGAGTCCTTGCGGCTCATTGCAGTCTTGACCTCCAAGTCATCCTCCTACCTGAATCCCCCAAGTAGCTGGGACTACAGGTGTCCGCCACTACGCTCAGCTAATGTTCATATTTTTTGTAGAGATGGGGGTCCCCTGTGTTGCCCAGGCTGGTCTCAAACTCCATAGCTCAGGTGATCTACCTGCTTAAGCCTCTCAAAGTGCTGGTGTGAGCCACCTGAGCCACAGTGACCGACCTTATTTATTTATTTTTAATGAACAAATAACAATCGAGTAATGTATGGTGTACAATGTGATACTTTAATCTATGAATATATTACAGAAACAGTCAATCAAGCTAATTAACATATCTATCACCTCACTAACTTATGTTTTGTGGTGAGAATGTTGTACACTCTTGGTGGGAATGTAAATTAGTATAGTCATTTTGGAAAACAATATGGAGATTCCTCAAAAACCTAAAAATAGAATTACTCTATGATCCAACTTTCCTACTTCTGGATATATATCCAAAGATACTTTAATTGGTATGTCAAAGATATATGTGCACTATCAATTAATTCTTAAAGCAATGTATTGAGATAGACATTATTAGTATCTTCATTTTACATATGACAGAACCAAAGCAGAGAATAGTTAAATAACTTATTCAAGGCTAAACGGAGAAAGAATCAGGATTCTTTTTAATGCTTTCAAGGTTCCCAAGTTCATTTGATTAAACAACTCTTTTTTTTTTTGAAATTGGGGGCTTCCGCCTTTTTTATATTTGTTGTTAGTGGGATTTAGGAAATGTCATCCCCAAATATGGCACCTTGGTATTTAAGGAAACAGCAGAAGTGAGAAAGTCTGACCTTCTCCAACCCTTTTCCTCTGAAGCAGATCATAAAAGAATTATCTGGCCTTCCTTTGAAGTAGGCCGTGAGACCCCTCACGTGTCCCATACCCAAAGGAAAGGAATGTCACACTGAGACACAGAGAAGACTGAACAAACAGGCTTTGCTACATTCCCCCCACCCCAACTTTATTACCATTAGGTTACACCCTTTTGTTCTCCAATCATAGTTCTGCATGGTTGTCCACTCTTCCTCAAATTTAGCATAAAAATATGCAGGTCTCCCCTTTTTCTTTAGGTATTCATTTCTGAATGCTCCTGTGTCCTGGTGTCATTTGTAAAATTTATGTTAAATACATTTGTATGCTTTTCTCTTGTTAACCTTTCTTTTGCTACAGGGGTCTCAGCTATGAACCTTGATATAACTTTCCGTGATAGTTGAGGAAATAAATTTTTTCTCCACTACATTGTTCACAATCCAATTTAAGAGAAAAAGTGAGCACCCTTGAAGATCCAGTACCCCCCAAAACACATATACACGCTCAGAAATAAAGCAAAAGTTTTATAAAAGGTGACATTTTTAGTATATGTAGCCACACTTTAATGATTTTATTTCATTCTTTTCTATTTGATTTTTTTTTTTCTTTTTTTGAGATGGAGTCTTGCTCTGTCGCTCAGGCTGGAGTGCAGTGGCATGATCTTGGCTCACTGCAACTTCTGCCTCCTGGGTTCAAGCAGTTCTCCTGCCACAGCCTCCCAAGTAGCTGGGACTACAGGCGCACACCACCATGCCTGTCTAATTATTGTATTTTAGTACAGACAGGGTTTCACCGTGTTGCCCAGGATGGTCTTGAACTCCTGAGGTCAGGCAATCCACCCACCTCAGCCTCCCAAAGTGCTAGGATTACAGGCATGAGCCACCGTGCCGGCCTTCTATTTGATTTTTTGCATTAGTGGCAGTTATGACACATAAATGTGTTGTACAACTCACAAATGTCTTGACCTATAGCTTGAAGAGCATTTGTCTAAATGATATGCTCAAACTACTTACTCACAAATCCAGGTTCTAAAGTTAGGTTTTCCGGTTTAAAAACTGTAGGCTTTTTCCTCTTGGTTTTATAATTGTGTCAGTCCCAAAATTCTCCATTTCCTAACTTTTCTCCGTATTAGCTATGAATCAGAATAGCTGGGAACTGAATGGGAGCTTTGCCAAAGGGGCAATCCCTAACTACAATGCATTGGTCTAATATTCAGTAAAATAAATTGATTTTAGTAAAATTCACTGCATATTTTGTATTTTACTCAAATTCAATTTCAATATAAAATACAGGCAGTCTTTTTAAAATTTTTATTTTATTTATTTATTTATTTATTTTTTGGGACGGAGTTTGGCTTTTGTTGCCCCGGCTGGAGTGCAATGGCATGGTCTTGGCTCGCTGCAACTTCTGCCTCCTGGGTTCAAGGGATTGTCCTGCCTCAGCCTCCCAAGTAGCTGGGATTATGGACGCCTGCCACCATACGCGGCTAATTTTTATATTTTAGTAGAGATGGGGTTTCACCATGTTGAGCAGGCTGGTCTCAAACTCATGACCTCAGGTGATCCGCCCGCATTGGCCTCCTAAAATGCTGGGATTACCAGATGTGAGTCACCGCACCTGGGCAGCAGTCTGTTTTTAAAGAGAGAAAATTGAAATAAATGTAATTACTGGATTCAGTGTACATTTTACTTTTGTGAGTATCATTCAGGAATTCTTCCCTCAGAAAACCTGGAAAAGGCAAGTTATTTAGAAATATGAAGAAATCAGGCTGTTTTATTCTTAATGAGAGCATGCATCTTAATGTATCTTTAGAAATGACTGGGGAAAGTTGATTATACAATCAACATGATTAAAATTAGGCCTGTAGACTTTAGTGCAAGCAAATCTGGGTCACTCATTTCCAGGTACATGAGGAAATGTACTAGCACTTCTTTTATTACTATAGCTTTGAAGGCAGCATGTTGTCTTACTTCCCATTGTTTGGATTTTTAAACTGATAATTAAATGTATTTGCATCACTGCTGCTTGGATTACAAATACTTAAAACAATTAGTTTTCTATCAGATCACAGATCTACATCAAATAGATGTTACTTTGTAAACAATAAGTCCTCACCAATTAGAATTATTCAAAAGCTTTTGATTATTTTTTCCAAATTATTAAGTATGCATTTGTCTTTAATGTAAATAAATAGACTTAATAGCATAAAAAGCCCTTCTGAATTTTAAACGAATGACAAAACGTAAATCATGTTCTGGCATAATAGTTTTGCCAAAGTTTCAAGAAAAGAAATAGGAGCATTCATAATAAGCAATTGCAAGCTGTGAAATAGCATATTAAAACAGAGGATTAAGTTATTTCTCTTGTTAATTTTTGGGAAAAAATATCTCTGGTCTTGCAGAAATGGCTAAGTAATTGCATTTGGTATGGGGGCTACTTTTGGTCAAAATTATATTAATAAATATCTGAGTTCCTCACATTATAAAGTGAAGCAAGAATCTGTGGCATTTTTTAAAGTCATAAAACATTTGTATTTTGGCTTTTAGATAGTAATAAGATGGCATCCATTTATCTGTATGCTTCTGTGCGTACAACCTTATATGACATGTGTACCAATAGAAAAGTATACATGTATTAGTAATTAAATTCTAGGCTTGTGCTGTCCAATTTGGTAGCCACTAGACAATGGCAAAAAATAATTTTGAATTTTAATTAGTGAAAGTAAAAGAAAATATGTTGTTCCTCCGTTTTACTAGCTACGTTTGAAGTGCTCAATAGTCACATGGTTTTAGTGGCCATCGTGTTGTGTACTGCATATACAGAACATTTTTTTTTTTTTATCACCACCAAAAATTCTAATGGGCAGTGCTGGTTTAGCTCTTCAATATAGCGAACTTTAGTCTTTAAAATCTATTTGCAATTATTTAGCATATATTGTTTATGTTCCAAAATACTTTCACCTCAATGTGGAAGGAAAACAATTCCCCTTTTGAATATAGGAGAAATCCAATCCTTGATTTTTTTCTAAATAAAAACATGGAATTTAAACTGAATTATTTAATAAAAATCAAAGTATCTTAGAAATAATCTGAAAAGAAAAACACATTTTAGATAAGATATGTAATTTTCAAATAGAAGAAAACTAAGAAAAAACATACTGCATTTGTATACTTTTATAATTTTCTGATTATTATTATAATTGGAAAAATGAATTTTGCCAAATTAGGTATAGCTATCACTGTGGTAAGCAGTCTCCAGAATGGTCCCAAATTAAGGTTGTCTAACTAACTATGGAATACCATGTTCTTTAAGTACAATAATCCCAACCTTTTCTAGAATAAAGCTTGGTATATAGAATCAAGATATGTGTTCTTGTTATTCTTCTGTTACCGTTACTGCTGTGGGTTTCAAGAACAGGCACATACAGTTTCCCCTTGTGTGATACAAACCCTGTGTGAATACTTTTTAGGTGCTCTTTCAAACTGGGACAGCACTAGATGAATGCCTTTTCCCTAGGTATGCCTTGCAGTAAACTCTTCAGGTGAGAGTGGTGTAGTAAGTACTGCTTTACATGGATCTAAGTGACATGATTTTATCACAGTTCAGGTGGTTGTAGTTATGAACCATTTCATGTTAAATTAATGTTTAGGGGTTTATTTTCTAAAAGTAATGCTTACAATGACAGTATAGTATAGTATCTACAAATTTTAAAGCAACTCAATAACTTCTCTTAAATGGCCCTTATTATTTTGGATTAGCATTTTGTATGACAAACTTCAAAACTCCACTCCCTCTCTTGAAGGGAAAGAGATATGGTAGAAATAATTGAGTGAATCCTGGATTAATCTACAATATGATTTTATCAATGACTAATGAATTACACTGCACTCAGTTGATAAGGGTGTCTTCTCCTCTTACAAACATTGAGTTTGTTCCTATTATTATTTCAGGAGACAAAGCTTTTTAAAAGAGCTGATCAACTGTAGCTAGGCATAAAAGCATGGTCTGTAAGAAGACATTTGTAATTCCCTAAATATTTGATTAAAAGGAAAACAAGTACCTCAAAAACTCTTAAGTCTATGTTATAGGCAAAGAATTCCCCAAACAATTTAATCAACACTCTGAAATAAACCCTAAGAGTGATACTTTTCACTTTGCATTTTGGAGATTCCATGTATGTCAATGTGCTCATCAACCAAGGAGTTACATTACTATGTGCAGTAACATTGCAGTAGATCAATTAATACAAAACCAAACATATATTAATCAATGACAGGTTTTCTCATTTTTGTGCAGAGTTATGAAACCTTTAGGCTAAGAAACAGAATAGTGAGAAATTAGACAACTATTAATAATAGGATGAATTAGATTCTAGCCCTACAGCTAAGAAAATGGAGTAACAATTAGAATAACACCAAAGTTTTGCAAGTTGCCCAAGTGACAAAATATAACTAATTAATACTAATCAACTAAAGTCAAATTGGACTCTTTTTACATAAAGTACTTTTTATATGCAGGCAAAAATTTAAGTAGAAAAATTATAGCCTCCCAGAACTAATACCAAACATTTAATGGTAAGAAAACGAACATATTCATTTAATATATAACTACATCATTTGAAAATATTGAGCTCTCATTGTAAAGACATGACATTTTCTCTAAAATTAATATATTCCATAAAAATAGTTTTTAAAAGGGAAAGACTTTGTCTTCATTCTTTTTGTGTGAAGGTCAAATATCTTAGATTGGAATTTAACTGCAGGAATTATGCTTCTGTTCTTACTTTAGCAACGCTAACGATGACATTTTCTGAAGTACATATTGTTAACACCGTCATGATGAAAGCAAATCATTTTTCTACACTTACTTTGATGCTAATCAGAGCAGTCATTCAAGTTGCTACATGACTCTGAGACAGAAATTTCAAAATGAAATTGACCACCGATTCCCAGACAAAACCAGAATAGTGGTGTCAGATGAGAAGGATTTTGCAGTGTTTTGTCACATTTCATTTTGATTTTTACTTTTTTCTCTGTTTGACATATGTTCTGAACTAGAGTGCCATAAAGTTTTATCACCAGAAGTTTGAAATGACCACATTACTCATGAGCTGCAGAGTCACAAGTGAGTTTTTAGCTTCTTTCAAAGCTGCAGAAATAAAACTTTATAGTACCCTACCCTGGTATATGTTGTTTTATGTGACACATTTTGTTCCACTTTATTCTTTTCTTTTATTTCCCTTCATTATTTTCTTTTTGAATTATAGCAGAATTTGTATTAAAGTTTTCCTAATACACAACAGTTTGATTTAAGGTACATTTTATAATACCTTATGCGTTTTTTATACAGATTATCTTTGACCTTTAATGATTGTCTCTTAAAAAAATTTGGCTGGGCGCAGTGGCTCACGCCTGTAATCCCAGCACTTTGGGAGGCCGAGGCGGGTGGTTCACGAGGTCAGGAGATCGAGACCATCCTGGCTAACACGGTGAAACTCCGTCTCTACTAAAAATACAAAAAATTAACTGGGCGTAGTGGTGTGTGCCTGTAGTCCCAGCTACTCAGGAGGCTGAGGCAGGAGAATGGCGTGAACCCAGGAGGTGGAGCTTGCAGTGAGTCGAGATGGCGCCACTGAGCTCCAGCCTGGGCAACAGAGTGAGACTCCATCTCAAAAAAAAAAAAAATTTTTTTTTCAGGTGATCATTTTAAACAAGATTCATTGTGAAATATGTTTCTGTTGAAACACTGATTTTATTACAAAAAGGTAATGTTTGATTTCCATGAGAATCAAAACTATTGGTTGAGAGGAGATATGAAAGATGAACCTTTGCTTCTGTTTACAGGATTAAAATTCTTAATGCATACATAGTCACACTACACAATTAGTGTAGTACATACACATCAGTATGACTTGAGTCTTCCTTTTGTATGTTATGCAATATAATTTCTACAAAGACATCAATATCTCATGCTGAAACTACCCGAACTATTAAGTGGTTGTAGGATTAGCTTATCCCAAAGGGAAATTGTGAGCAATGTGGCTGTCCTGACAGCCTGAAGTGATAGGCTCAGAGTGGATCTGATAGGCAGCCATTCATTTTAAACTCAGGAAGCAAACTTATTATTTTATCAAACATGGTCGTTTTTCCATTTTAGACATTAAGATGGTAAAGAAGGTCCTCAGAGCCTATGGAAAAGATCGCCAGACTTTCATTATATCTCCAGATCTTGAACTGGAGCTTTTGAAGATTTGATTTTAGTGATTTCTGGAAGGCTGCTAATCTTAATGAATAAAGTCAGAAACACATGTGCATGACTGATTCAGATTCCAGAAAGAATTTCGGTTGCTATCATTATTACTTTTAAGACATAAGTGATTAACGCTGAGATGTACTGCTTTTCCTATTTGTGGATTACATTTCTTCTATCAGAGAAGTTCTAATTGAAATGTCTCCATTCACTGTGATTGTGGACACACACAAGTGCACCCATGAATGATGTTTCACATATGTAAAAAACGAAAACCAATCTTAAGTAACTTCAACTTTTTGTTCTCAGAAATGATATGCGTGATTATATTTATATACAATATATGTATGTATATATGATTTTCATGTGTTTGTTAATCATTTTTTATCACTCTATAATTTTTACCATTTTCATCATTTTTATTGTGTGGCTGATGTATACTAGATATTACTCACTCAGGGAGGATGCACCCTCATCTGGGCACTCTTATACAAGTTATGGCTTTTCTTTTAAATGATTCATCTAAGTTTAATGAAAGAAATAAGTGACTGTTTTATCCTAGAGAAGCAGCGAAGAGATTTGTTCACCTGTGCCTTTAGAGACTACATGACAGCATCTAGAAGTAGCAGGGTAAAATCGAGTTGATTATAAAAGCCTTCATTTCATGCTAAATGGAAAGGAGAAAAGAAAGAATTTTCTCCTTTAATTAGAATGTGGCAGTGTAATGACAGAGTCGCTATTGTTGTGGGTTAACATGGAATGAAATCAAGTAAATACGACTATGTATACTTAGGTGTCTGGAGGAATCACCAAAAATGTAACTCTCCAACAGTTTGCTGAATCTGCCTCTGTTTTGTCTGGCTGCTATACTTGGTATGTGGGCCATCTGGCTCCTGGATTCCAGTAATGTTTGCATATTCACACATCAATCAGAAGTGGTGTAGGGCCTATTAGGAAGCACCAGCCAGTTAGGTGACATGCCAGGACTGCAAAGCACTCAAGCAGGAATGCCAAGTGGGGAGCTTCTGCTGAATCTGACACTGACATGGGCATTGGAGGCACCTTTTGATCCATCTAGCTTTACTGTTGATGTCACAGTCCTGCTAGAACAGGCATATGGATGTCAGGTCACATAAGCCCTCATTTATGTCATTGGTTTTGCCTGGATAGTTCAAATGGAGCAAAAATAAAAGTGATCTTGACCCTTAGGTCCCGTGACTTTTGGTAGCAGAAGGATCATTGATCTGAAATTGTCTTGCATTCCTGACTAGTAGACAGAAAGATATCAGAAGCAGCTTTGTCTATTCTGTTTCTAGAACTATATTGTGGTACTAGTTTTTCACAGGAGTACTAGACATTTCCGAAACACCTACTTAATAATCTTTCCAAATAAAGGGAAAGGTTGTAATAAAATGCATTCCCATTCCCTATGTCTTCTCAAACAGTTCACTGAAACTTAAAGGAACAAGCACACTTTACAAAAAATGCAAATAACCTTTTAGTTCGCTGAAATAAGATAAACAACACATACGTGTATTTTTAATTGGAAGCTCTATCATTCAGTTCCTTGAACTAACAGCTACTATTCTTTTCTTTTGATGTATGGTTCACAGATATCCATTGCAAGTTTTAGGTTATTTGCTTCAATGTAGATAAGACAAATTAACTGAAAACTTAAAAAGCACCTAGAGAATTGGTTATTTTAATGTTTCTTAGACCTCTGGATGCTTTGATCCCATACAGAATAGGATGAAATTCCACTATAATTGCATTGTTTTAAAATTTGAATTGGCCGTAATGTGTTTTGTGTGCACACATTTATCTAGCTATGAACACAATTAATGCTGAGAGAGCTCTTTAAAATGATGGCGTAATTTTTTCTTTGAAAAGTTATTTTTTACCCCCTAAATTTCTAAAGTCACGAAATGAGGTAATTTTCTATATGTAAGACTTATTTATAGTAACTAAACGTCTAAATAACTGATATCTCCTAAACAGCAATGTCTAATAAGTTACTTCTGGATAAACTTTAACAATGGTTATGATTTGTCTAACTCAGCACAATAATACAAATATTAATAGTATAATAATACAAGTTTAACTAACTTGGTATAATAATAGGAATAATGTAATTGCTCGTGTGATGTGTGCTAACTACTTGGTACCGTTAAGTACATCACATGTATTATTTCACTTTTCTCAAATAAAATAGCAGGGTGATGCCATTATCTCCATTTTACAGATAGGGAAAGTGAGTCAGGGAGAGAAGTTGCAATTTAGAAAAGCAGTAAGTATAATACTTATTTTAATTTTAAATTATTCTTTGCTAGAGGAAAGATCCATGTTCTTTTGGACATCTTTTATACTTTAATAATATTATTTCTATGTTTCTAGCAGCCCTCACAATGAAAAACAAATACATGATGCCTTTGGGGGACAAAGCAGTTCTTTTTTTTTTTTTTTTTTTTTTTTTTTTTTGACGGGGTTTTTTTTTTTTGCCCC
>NC_045445.1:115044954-115092032 GCF_002776525.5 Piliocolobus tephrosceles
CAGTGGCGCGATCTCGGCTCACTGCAAGCTCCGCCTCCCGGGTTTACGCCATTCTCCTGCCTCAGCCTCCCGAGTAGCTGGGACTACAGGCGCCCGCCATCTCGCCCGGCTAGTTTTTTGTATTTTTTAGTAGAGACGGGGTTTCACCGTGTAGCTCAGGATGGTCTCGATCTCCTGACCTCGTGATCCACCCGTCTCGGCCTCCCAAAGTGCCGGGATTACAGGCTTGAGCCACCGCCCCCGGCCGGGACAAAGCAGTTCTGTAGCCAGGCCCACACATGAAGTGTTTTACCTTTATAGGTTTCAACAATTAACTGGAATAAGCTATTTTTTCTGTTTTGGCATCTGCCTACTTGGCAAGGCCCCCAACTGTGGTGTTGGCAGCTGCATGACGGCGACTGCCTCTGGTTTTTCCACAGCAACTGGCTGAAACTCGCCTCCCTGGGCTGTCCTATTATGTTGAAAATTATTTTCTTTGACTGAAATCAGAAGAGTGTAATAGAAATTGTGAAAATTCCTGACATCTTCCCAAAGATGTTTGAAATGGGTTAAGGTTCTCTGGGAGTAAACTTGGATTCTAAATATGATTTTTTTTTCTTAGAAATGTATGCATGTGTTATGGTAGGTATTCAGAAATGAATGCTCTCATTTATAAAATAAAATAAAATAATCCCAAACTCTAAACTATAACAATTTGTGGTGTTAATCATTTTCCCTTGTAAATGGAAACTCAGTAAGTTTTAGAAGGCATTGTACATAATAAAATACATCTTATGCCTAAAATCTTAGAAAATACTATCTTGCATTGGGGAAAAACACCATAATAGTGTATATGTGATTCATTTTACGTAAAGTCCTAAAATTATCTAAATTAAAATATCTGTATTTTATAGCTGTGCATGGGTGTATGCACACACAAGAATATACACATATGCATTTTATATAGATACAAGTATATTGAAAGGATGATACATTTGTATACAGATGTAGAGCTTAGGATTTCTTTATCAATATAAGATAGAAACTGTTAAAGCATGAAAATGAGATTAAGCATACTTCCTTCATTCACTTATCACCCATTTTCAGAATTAGTTGCCCTATGGGTAGGTACCTTTGAAATTATATTGTACATCTTTCAATTAAATATCAGGAGGTTGAAAATTAAGTGACAATTCTAATGTTTTTAGTGGAAGTCCTGAAGCTACACTATTAAAAAGCTAGTAAATGGAAGGGGAAGTATATTTCTTCATCCGTGGAGTTAATTACACAAGCAGTACACTGTGTAAGTGCTAGGAGAAAAAGGTGATACAAACACTACTGAAAAGGTTTCAAGTGAGAAGCAGCTCTGAACAAAGATTTAAAGTGTTACCTCCTTACTCCTACAAATTCTAATGAGAATCAATTATGCTCCATGAGTAATACTAATAATTAATATTTATGGAAGTGCTTACTATATGCCTGGCTCTGAAATAAGGACTTCACATATTATAGCATACAACTATCCTAAATAGAAGATAACTATTTTTACTTCCCTTTTTATAGATAGGGAAACTAAAACACAGAGGTGGGCCAGGAGCGGTGGCTCACTCCTATAATCCCAGCACTTTGGGCGGCCGAAGCGTGTGGATCACCTGAGGTCAGGAGTTCGAGACCAGCCTGGGCAACATGACAAAACCCTGTCACTACTAAAAATACAAAAATTAGCCGGGCGTGGTGGTGGGTGCCTGTAATCCCAGCTACTTGGGAGGCTGAGGTAGGAGAATCATTTGAACCTGGGAAGTGGAAGTTGTAGTGAGCTGAGATGGCACCATTGAGCTCCAGCCTGGGGAACAAGAAGGAAACTCCATCTTAAATAAGTAAATAAATAAATAAATAAATAACACAGAGGTCAAATAACTCTCCTACACTCACACACTCTATGTGTCTCTGGTGATCACTTGGTACCACTTCTTTTCTTGCATGTCTCACCTCTTATAAACACATTACCAATTTTAAACGGGTGTTAACATAAACTATGTGTATTAATTATGGCTGAGAACCACCATTTTTAATAACATGGAATTTTCTTTAGCTGGCAGGGAAGGAATGCTTCCAGTTTAAAAAAAAATAAAAACAGTAAAGGATATAGCTTTAGACAGAGAAGATGCTTTGAAGGTAAGCTCATGTCCATAAGGTCCATTCAAATAACGTAGTAAATTGCTGATAAGGTCATATCATGTAGCATTTTAAAAAAAATAAGATTACTGAAAGTTTGGCTTGCTCTGAGTAAACACAGAGTGACATGATTCTCAATTATATAGTGAATAAAATAAATATGAACATCTAGTGAAATCCAAACAGAAAATAAAAAACATCAAAATTGGCTTTTAAAAAATTGACATTTTGTTGAGATAATTGTAGATACATATACAGTTATAAGAAATAATACAGATATCCTATTGCACACTTTACCATTTTTTCCCTAATCTTTTGCAAAACTATAATAAAATATCATAGCCAGAATATTGACATTACTACATTTCAGCAATTTTATTCAGTTTCTCTCATTGTTCCTGTGTGTGTGTGTGTGTGTGTGTGTGTGTGTGTTTGTGTGTGTGTATTTAGTTCTGTAGTTTTATCACATGTGCAGGTGTAGGGGAGCTGGAGATCACCTCCAATCGCCCTTTTAGTTCTTAGTAGTCTCTTCAGTTGGATCTAGAAACCAAATTGACATCAGGCAGAAAACAACAGAAAAGAATACAAATTGTATTAGTTTTACATGTACATGGAGATCATCACAAGAAAATGAAGCCTGAAGAAGCAGTCAAAGCAAGATGCTTTTAATGATGAATGATGAATTTGATGAATTGGGAAAGAAATGACAGGACAAAGAAAATCTGGCTAGGGACAGTAAATTTTCCCTAGGGGAGTCTCTAGGAGGTAGATGGGGGGTATAAAACTAGTGAAAGATAAGAGTTACTTCAGTAAATATATTTATTCAGGTCGATTGAAGCCTCCTAGTGATAAGGGCTATTTTCTCACTCTGGTCCTGTGAGAGTACCCATCCCAGAGGAATCTTTATGGTTTCCTGCATGTAGGAAGAGACAGGTCAGCTAACTCTTTCTGAAACTACAATTTCTCCAAAGTTTTCAACTGAAAATAGCCAACATACCAATCAGACCTATTTGGGGATGGAACATCCTTTACTGCTTCACAGGTATCTGTGGATGAGAGCTGAAGCTGGCCCACCAGGAACAGAGAGTGCTTCCCCTTACTGTTAGCAATTCTCTGGATTGCATCTACCCATCCTGTCCTAGAAAGTGTCAGGAGAACCTGATGTTGTCTCAGGGAATCCTCTTAGATGTGGAGGGATAAGCCTTTCTGGGCTGCTTTCGACTGCTGGTTGTGAGTCTTGAAATGGTGAATCTGGGTCACTTGCTTCTATTACGTGAAAAGATGTAAGTCACTCAACTTCTGCTCCAGACCCAGTAAACCGAAACTCTGTCGTCTTCTTCTGACTACCTTCAGAGTTATCTTGGGTTTCTTCCTGCGTTATTACCAGCATTTGTTGCTGTATTAGTGGGAAGAAGAAGGGGAAAATGGGTCAAAGTCATCTTATCCTTACCAGAAATTCCTAAATAGACTTTTTCATAAGAATATTTTTAAAACACTTTTTAAGTTATATTCTTGGCAGTTATTTTTGCTGTTACGTACTTTTAAAAAATCCATAGTGCAGATAGAATAAAAGCTATCGCAGGTATTTAAATTAACAAAACTTATTGAATTCCTACAACGTGTCAGGTATAGTGCTAGGTTGGTTGATCTGTCTGTGCTTCTGCTTTACTTGGAATGGGTGAGCGAAGGCTTGTACTAATTTGTACTTAGCATTATAATACGGTGTGAGAAACCAACTTTCATCTTTAAGTGTCTATAAAAAGGGACTATTTCTCAACAGTTAGCTCCTTTAATTATAAAATCAGTTTGTATTAAAGGCAGTTGATGCTTTGTGTGTTGTTGCTAGGGTGACATATATTACAGAAACATACAGTTTATCTTTCCAGTGAGAGGGAATACAGTCTCTATCTTACCGTTAATACTTTAATTAGAGAATGATCAACAGAAAAGCCTTTTTCTTCTTCATGAGATTTGAAAAATGTATATCTTCTTTATCTGCGTTTGATTAACTCTGGGTTCATTAGGATTCATTGTATTAGTACCTGAGAACATCTTAGCAATTATTAAATAATTCATTTTCTGCTTTTTTTTCTGTATTTTTTATTTCAAGCAGAGGCGTGTATTAATGAGATTCTCCTTTGACATACCCACACATACCTTCACACTAATATATATGCACTATTTTCAACTGATATGTTTTAGAGCCATTGAGATATTAATTTTATAGGATACTATCACATTTTATAGCTCTTAGTAAATAGCATGGTATTTCAAAACATAATTTAGTTATAGTAATAGAAATAATCCATCATATTTGTTGTATTTATAAAATGTCTTCAAAAATATCATATAAATGATACCTGAAATTTCATCCTAGTCTTGTAAATGCTGGGGGATTAATATTAATAAGGTTGTTGTCAATATAGATTTCTAGTGAGATGCTCATTAACTGGAAATCCAATACTAGAGAGACATTTCAGAATACCTAAACCTTATTTAGACACAAGTAAATGTAGTAGTTAATATGGCTATTGCTATGAACCACATAAAATTTAAATTTACCCGAACTCATTCAGCTAAGCATCCTAACCTTGGCTTTGGAAAAGATTGAATGGACAATCATCAGTCAATCTTGGTACTAAAGTTAAAAGAAAAGAGGCAAGTAATATGGACAGCACAAGGAAAGTGACAGAAGTAGCGGCTCGTGATGATAATTAGCAAGAAGTTTAAATAAGCAAACTCTAAAGAATATTGAAAATCAGAAAGGAAATGTGCATGCATACACAATTAAACCTTTGGACCCTCCTTGCTTGTTGTTTCAAATATCCAATTGTGGAGGGAACTACGCTAGGGTAATAATATTGCCCTTTTGCCCTGTCCCTCCATGTACTCCAATTAAGAAAGCAGAAATGAACCATCTACCCTGATTTTTGGAGGAGGAATTGAGTAGGTATGGCTTCATGCTCTTTAATTTGGGATTAAGCCTCCATGATATAAATTATATAGGGATTGCTCTTTCTTTCATTTAATGCTTGCTAATGGAGGTCACTAGGCAAATTATTAGCAAACATATGTAATAAGAAGACTTAATGCTATGTCCACTGATAACAGCTTTATCATTAGTAAAGGAGATATTTTCATCTCTATTCATCTGACTCCGATATGTGTAACTTAATTGGTTATGAACCTAGATGGGGAATAGACTGAATACTTTTCTCAAACTCCATCTATAAATAATATGAAGACATGATAAATTTTTAAGCAGAAAAATGAAATGAAAAATGTTATGATTTGGAAAATTTTTTTCCTTGTACTATGAAGGATACTTGGGAGCAGGTTGGAGAAGAGGGTGAAGGAAATGTTTGGGGGATGCATCAGTAAAACTGGTGGTAGAGACTAGGCTGAAGGATGATAGTGGAAATGGATAAGTGAAGACATTTGAAGGGAAGAAGACATTGTGTTGGAGTTCTAATGATGTTCATCTGTGCATAAAACTTGCATTTGTCTATCTTATTGTACTTGATATATCCTTCTTAATACCCTGTACTCCATTTTACTCCTTTTTTTTTTTTTTTTTTTTTTTTTGAGACAGAGTCTGCCTCTGACACCCAAACTGGAATGCAGTGGCGCAATCTTGGCTCACTGCAACCTCCGCCTCCTAGGTTCAAGGGATCCTCGTGCCTCAGCCTCCAGAGTAGCTGGGATTACAGGTGCCTGCCACTACAGCAGCCTAATTTTTCTGTTTTTAGTAGAGACGAGGTTTCACCATGTTGGCCAGGCTGGTCTCAAACTCCTGACCTCAAGTGATCTGTCCCCCTCGGCCTCCCAAAGTGCTGAGATTACAGGTGTGAACCACCTCGCCTGGCCCCTGTGCTCCATTTTCAAGATGGCAAATGGAAAAAATGTTTTTACAACATTTATTTGACTGTTGTTTACAACTCTTCAATAGCTGTCCATTACTGTAAAGTTTATACCGCAACCTACAGGGCTCTACCTTTTAACAGCTATCTCTTTCTGATTTTCCAATTCTCTCCAACCTTCCTCCCTAAATTACAGTGATACTGATTTTCTTTTAAAACACAGGACTACTATCAGCCTCCTTTTTCACCTTTTAGGCCACAACTTAACGTATCTTCCTCAGAGACATTTCTAAAGGATCCAAAACCACAATCAACTTCCATATGAGACCACTTCTCCCATTATATATCTTCCAAGTATCCTGTAATCTCCTTCACAACAGCCAGCAGAATTGAAGTACACTATTTATCAACCAAAGATGTGAAGCTTCTTTTTACTCCTGGTATTTGTGGTTTTATTGACTCTTCTTTATTTTCTTTACCAGTCAGAGCCCATCTACATCTTTCAGTATTTTCACCAATATCTTGATCTTCTGCTTCCTCTCTTTCTTGTTTTCTAGGCTGATTATAATTGTATTCCTCTAAACACATGAATACATTCTGTCATTTCAATGGAATTTGGACAAAAGGGAAAAAATTATAAGTGCCGATTTGGTTGCCATGAACCAAAACAAAAAAATTAAATACAATTGCCTAGATAATCAGACTAAATTTGTATTACCTAGCATGAAAAACACTTTGGTAACGACAGTAGGTCATGTTAAACTAACTAATTTCTAGGAACATAGATAAATTAAACATTGGTTACTCTCCAGGGTAACTCTAAGCCCGGAAAATAAGTGATTTGTACATCCATCATCTGATTCAGGTTCACAGAGTTTCTTTATTTTGGCAAAGCCAACTTAACTGAAATGAGTTGAGAAAATTTCTGCTGCCAATTTATAATGGAGATTAAAAGTAAGACCCCAATGTTAGAGTTGGAATTCATATATTGGTAATTGGGGTTTTGTACAAAATTAAGAATTGATCCCTAAGAAGATATAAATTATGAAGACTTTGTTTAGCTCCGTCACATTTGCCTAATGTAAAATTTCTGTCTATGAGAAATAATTTTCTAGATGTAGTCAACTAGTCCACCTAGTTTAAATCTTCTTTATGTGAGATTGTGTTTAAAACAGTGACTCTTTTGGCCATAGTTACAATAAGTTCTTCAAGGGTTGTGTATTTGCAGACTATCAGTGGACAGCACTTGGATGGCAATAGTTGGAAATTTTGAAGCAAAGGAAATAAAACTGTTACTTAAAACCTTGTAAAAAGATCATATAGCAGGGTGCAGTGGCTCATGACGGTAATCCCATCACTTTAGGAGGCCGAGGCAGGTGGATCATTTGAGGTCAGGAGTTCGAGACCAACCTGGCCAAGATGGTGAAACCGTCTCTACTAAAAATACAAAAATTAGTTCAGCGTAATGGCACACGACTGTAATCTCAGTGACTCAGGGGGCTGAGGTGGGAGAATCACTTGAATCTGGGAGGCGGGGGTTGCATTGAGCCGAGATCGCGCCACTTGCACTCCAATCTGGGTGAGAGAGTGAGACCATGTCTCCAGAAAAAAGATAAATTTTTAAAAATCATACAAAGAGCTTGCCATTTTGCCATTTTAGGGAGGGAGCATGAGCTTCATACTCACTTGGAATTTCCTGAGATAAAGGCAGAAATAGAATTGGAAAATATTTAATAATTTACTATAAATCTGAAAAGATAAGGCATTTCTCTTAGAAGTTTCTAAGCAAGGCAGCTACACAGCAAAAGTTGAGGTATATATCCCTGCCTGCTTCTTAGCACAGGTTCGGAACTGGTACCACAGGGCCTACACTGGCCCAAGAGTTCTTCAAAGATAATTGTGTTCCTGCAACTTTTCTCTGTACTGTAAACTCTTCCTGCCCTGTAGCAGTCCGCCCAGTTTGTGAAAACCATGGGATTTGACCCACTGAAGACTTTTCTCTTAAAGTTTTTCCTGTTTATCCAGGTTTTACCCAGTAAAGGTCAGCTATAACTGGTAATAGTTTTGTCAATGTTTCCATACCTTGGGACAAAGTTCCTTATTTGCTCAGTATTTTCTCTCAAGTTTTACTTCGCATTTTGAAATTAAAAAAAAAAAATTCTATGTTTGTCCTGGCTGTGAAAATATATTTTTTCTTTAGTATTTGATATTCAATTTATAAAATAAGACTTAAAGCAGCTAGATATTTGCCCATCATTATGTTTAGTGGAATGAAGAACTAATCAGCTACTACTAGTCTTGTTCCAATTAACATTCTATTCCTCCATTCTCTTCCCACACTGATATGTGTGTGTGTGTGTGTGTGTGTGTATCAGTGTGATATATATATATATATATATATCATTGTGCTATATAGATCACATATACATATGCTCATATATACATATATATCTTATATAAATCTTTGACCTTTCTAAGGGTCAAATACCATGGTTTTCACAAACTAAGCAAGCTGCTACAAGGAAGGAAGAGTCTGTTATACACAGAAAAGCTGCAAGAGCACAATTATCTTTGACAATATACCTTATATTGGTTTTTTTTTTTTTTTTTTTCAAAATCACTCTGGGTTGAGTCTTACATTTAGTTTCTAATTGTGAAGGAAAGCCCTGTAATGACCTGGCGATCCATCTTCTTCAGAACCATGTTGGCCACAGTCTAAAATAAAAATGTGAAGGGATAGGAACATTTACAGATGAAAATCATAATTCAATTAACCGGGTATATTATCTTATTTTCTAAATATGTACACACTATTTCTTTTTTTCTTTTTTTGAGAAGGAGTCGGGCTCTGTTGCTCAGGCTGAAGTGCATGATCTCGGCTCAATACAACCTCCGCCTCCCGGGTTCAAGAGATTCTCCTGTCTCATCCTCCTGAATAACTGGGACTATAGGAGTGCACCACCATGCCTGGTTAACTTTTGTATTTTTATTATAATAGTAGAGATGGGATTTTGCCATGTTGGCCAGGCTGGTCTGGAACTCCTGACCTCAAGCGATCCGCCGCCCACCCCCGCCTTTGGACTCCCAACATGTTGGAATTACGGGCATGAGCCACCACGCCAGCCTACATTGTTTCTTTTAAAAACTGTTTTTCTTCTATGTACTGTATAGGTTCTAACCCTGTAAGACTGAACACCCTCTTTTGTAAAACATACACCCATTACTACCCTCAAAGGGAATTTACCAAAAATGTAACTTACATATATATAACTCTAAAACAATTACGTTGTGAAAAATAAATCAAAAGACAATAATGAATTAAAAATAATGAATATATTTATCATCAATAATTACTTATTCAATATCAAAATAAGAAAGGCACCTACTGCTATAGATAAATGTAGTACCTGTACCTAAAACCACAGAAGTAGATAGCTCAAAATGCTGATGTATGCAGGTGGGTGATGTGAATGATTAAAATGCCATGAAAGCATATTTTAAAGTAATGGGATTTTTCCATATGATTAATAACACTTGGTGAAGTTCTGAATAAAATAAGTGCACATTTTCCCTTTGATTTATTGTAGGATAGTTTCATTCTTGGAAAATTCAGTGCATATTTAAATGTAAATAAATACTTCATATTTATATGTAAAATTGAGCTAGGTTCTACATACTCACATACTTACAAACAGGTTGTCCCCTACTTTTCAAAAGCTGAATAGGACATGAAACAATTATTCATTTTCCTGGACTTTCCTGCATGTTACTGGATGTCTGGCATCCTTAGAGCACCTTTCCATCCGTTATGGGAACAATCACAGTGCTTTCACATGTTTCTTAAATGTACCTAGGGTATGGTGCACTCAATTGAGAGGAACTGCAAGTGAGGGTTGTATTTTTTTTTTTTGAAACGAATCTTGTTCTATTACCCAAGCTGGAGTGCAGAGGCACGATCTTGACTCACTGCAACCTCCACCTCCCAGCTTCAAGCGATTCTCCTGCCTCAGCCTCCCTAGTAGCTGAGATTACAGGTGCCCGCCACCACACCCGGCTAATTTTTGTATTTTTAATAGAGATGGGGTTTCACTATATTGACCAGACTGGTCTTGAACTTCTGAACTCAAGTGATCCACCTACCTCGGCCTCCCAAAGTGCTGGGATTACAGGCGTGAGCCACTGTGCCAGGCCGTGGATTGTATTTTTGCACCCAAGTAGCAGAAACTAGAACCAGATAGAGGATTTTAACTTTCTCATATGATGGAATCTAAAGGAATGGAGTCTAAAGCAAGAAATTGGCCCTGTGATGGCATCAAAATCCCAGGCCCCTTTGATCTTCTTGCTCTTTTATACCTTACAATCATTCTCATGCTTGTCAACTCCTGGTTGCAAGATGATGGTTTCAACATCTCCAGCCTCACATCTACATTTCAGAGCAGAAAGATGAAAAAGAAAGCAAGAAGAAGGAAGAGGCAGCATCTACATCAGGAAAACAAAACTATCCCAGAAATCCCTAGCTGTCGTCCTTTCAGGTACCAAAAGGCCATGACTGGCTGCCAGAGAGGGTTGAAACAGAGCTCTTTGTTCTTGCTTGACAACTTGCTACTTCTAAACAAAATCACGATTTTGTTGTTGAGAAAAAAGGGACTCCTTCCTATCTACTTGTCCTGAGACTGCTTCAGCCTCTCAGCTTCCTAGACCCTCATGCAGTTAGTTTCCAATTCTTCCAGGATCTGGCTTACTGTCTACTCTTTCAGGATAAAACAACAAAACAACAACAACAACAACCAAAAAAAAAACCTTTTTTTTAACTTTAAAAAGCAAAATGTGGAGTGAATATTTTTTGGTTGTTATGCTTTTTAAATTTTTAGAATTTGTTTTTACTGTGGGTTGGCTGTTACTAGTCCATCAAGACAACTATTTCTTTGCTAAGTTTATTGGATATTGGGCAAGCAAGTAGCAGTATCTTCTACTGGATGTAATCAGGAAGAAATTTTCAGAAAACAAACAAACAAAAAAATGATGCTTCAAGGTCTAGATAAGCAGATTTTCCACTGATTCCAGATTATTCTAAATAAAATTTTTAGTCAGTGGTGGTGTAAGTTTCAAGGACGTTATAGATGGCTCTTGAAAAGAATGACACATTAACCTAATATTTTCAGTACTCCTTTTTCTAGCTTCCATTTATCCTCTCCCATGCCTGTAAACATGTTATTCTGTTAACCAAATAAAGTCATTAATACATGAGACCATTTTGCCAAAAGTGAACATAAAATTAGGAGGAATTGCTCTTTCAGAAGGCAAGAAGAGACCAAGATGAAAGGAAGTCATTTTTGTGAACCATATGTTTTGACCCAGAAGAACTATTTCACAGCCTTTCTCCTGGTAGCAAACAATGAGGGAAACAGTTTCTTACCATCTGCACGATAAAACTTGTTGAATCACTCGGGAATTGGGATTATTGCTACTGTTTGTTTGTTTTTAAGCCTTAAATTTAAAAAAAGACTCAGGAGATGTAAGCAGGGTTGGTTCTAATATTGAAATAAAACAAAAATGAACAAACCCAGAGAAATCTGCTTCCAAAAAGCCACAGCACAACAAAAAGAGGAGTAAACTTCTTCAGAAGACCTCAAGGGAAAAATATGTTTATTCAGAAATGGGATATCCTGGGGATTTTGTTATAGCAGCTTTATTAAGATATTATTCACATACTGTAAAATTCACTCTCTAAAAGTGTATAATTCGGTGTTTTTTCAGTATGTTCACAGAACTATGTAACTGTCTTCACTATCTAATTGCAGAATACTTTCATCATCCCCCCAAAAAACTCTAAGCCCGTTAGCACTCATTCCCCATTCCTCTCTTCCTCTAGCCTCTGGCAACTGCTACTCTGTGTTGTGCCTCTATAGATGTGCCTATTTTGGACATTCCATATAAATGGAATCATACTATATGTGGCCTTTAGTGTCTGTCTTCTTTCATTTTGCATAATGTTTTTAAGGTCCATTCATATTGTAGAATGTATCAGTCTGTCATCCTTTTATTTGCTAAATAAAATTTCATTGTATGGATATACCAAATTTTGTTTGTCCATTTATCATCAGTTTATGGGTATTTGTAAGTTTTTTTTCCCACTTTTTGCTTCCAATAGACTTTTTGTATGTCACAAATGGCCATATGTTTCTTTATCCCATAATCAGAATAAAAATTGTCATTCTTTTAGTGGACATGCCTTTTTTATCAAGGCAGAGAAATAAAAAAGTGAGTTGTGTTTTCTCACTAAGAAAACATTTTGGGGTGGCATGTTTTCAGTTCTTTGGAAATATGTAGACATATTGGCAGGGTATCCTACTTACTTTTGCTGTGTATAAAATCACCCTGATACTTAGCAGCTTAAAACAATAACTTTATTATGCTGTGGATGCTGTGGGTCATAAATTCAGATAGAACACAGCGGGGATGTTCTGTCTATGCTCTGCAATGTCTATAGCCTCATCTGTCAAGACTTTAAAGCTAAGTTAGACTCAATGGCTGGGGGCTGGAATTCTGAAGGCCTACATGTGAACTTGCTATGTTGGTTGGCTTCTTCCTAGCATGGTGGCTTTAAGATACACATTTTCTATGGTAACTCAGGTAACTCCAAGCAAACGCTGTTCTAGCAAACAAGGTAGTAGTCATATGGTCTTTTATGACCCTGCCATGGAGGGCACAAAACATTACTCTTGCCATCCTCTATCTGTTGAAGTAGTTACAAACTCACTCAGATTGAAGAGGAAAGGACATAGACCCTACCTTTCCATTTATCAATGAGTTTTGGGACCATATTTTAAAACCATTGTGCCATAAAGGGCATGTTTTATGACAGGTGAAGTTTTACATCTTAAAAGTATATAATTACAAATGATTAAATTTAAAATCAGGAGAATAAACCATTGCATTCATCTACCAATTTGCCACTAAATCAGAATCAGTAAAACAAGGTCAAATTAACTAGAAGCCACATATAGTTGACATTTGGAAGAATTTGACAGAAATATGGCTCAACTGGAGTTACTGAATTTGAACCAAAACTTTTGGCACCAAGAATCATGGAAGCTCAGACTAAAGAGGAAACATACGTTATATAACTCTTATTATCTAATGATGAAAATCCTATCAAATCTCCACAAAGGTGAACTCTGTTCTTCCATGGAATTCTAGACAAACTTTATTACAGGCATGGTTGGTATATAAAATAGGCATAGATAATAAATATAATAATCCAGAACAGTGATAAAACAGTTACTATGTCAAGGTACCATCCTAACCTCACTTAAATTCAGGCATTAAATTCTCACAAGAATCCTATGAATTAGACACCATTATTATCCATATTTAACATACGGAGAAACTAAAGTACAGGGATGCTAATGAACTTACCCATAGTCCCACCAATAAATGTTAAAGTCAGGATTTGAAACTAGACGCTCAGACTCCAAAGCCTATGCTCAAAACTCTTGCTATGTAAATACTGGCATATTATCGAATAAAATAGCTTCAGTTTTGTTTTTAAATAAAAAATGTTGATCTTTTTTTAAATAAAATATTGTTTCATCACAATAAGACCTACTTGTTTTCCTCCTGAGCAGTTTTTAGTGACACCAATAACAATTTTTTAGGCTGGGCACAGTGGCTCATGCCTGTAATCCCAGCCATTTGGGAGGCCAAGGTGGGCAGATCACTGGAGCTCGGGAGTTCAAGGCCAGCCAGGGCAACATGGCAAAACCTCACCTCTGTTAAAAAAAAAATGCAAAAATTAACAGCACCGTGGTGCATGCCTGTATTCCCAGCTACTCGGGAGGCTGAGGTAGGAGGATCCCTTGAGCCCAGGAGGTCAAGGCTTCGGTGAGCCATGATTGCACCATCACACTCCAGCCTAGGTGACAGAGTGAGACCCTATCTTAAAAAAAAAAAAAAAAAAAAAAAAGAGAGAGAGTCATACAACTTCTTCACAGCTTTTCATTATGGTAAACCTTGATTAAAAGCCAAGGTTATAAATGTAATTTTGCTAAGTGTGGATATATTGTATCTGTACCAAACTATAATAATTCAGGCCCCTGAACGTAACATCCTAGCTCTCATTCCTTTTGCTGTCAAATTTCCCTATAGATAATGTCTACATCTGCCACCTTATCTACTCGCAAATATTTATAATTTTCTTCCATGAAATTTACTTTTCTCCCCTGAACCTGTAAGCCAAATCAAGCGACCTTTTGTGAATCTCAAACCTCTGTGAATTTTAGGTAGATTTAATATTCTTGGCCACCACTTTCTATTCAGTCAAATTCAAGAATTCTATAAAGTTAAATATATATGAATGTGTGCACATATATATGTGTGTGTGTCTCTAGGTCATGAATCTTTTAATACTATAGAACATAGAACATAAAAAATTATAAGAGAAATTAAAATATACTGTCAATTTAAAAGTATACCAAAAACATGTTATATGAGAATGGGATAATATAAATTATCGGTATGGGGAAAAGAATCATGAATAGTTTCATGAGGAATGTGGCATGTGTAACAGGCATTAAATATGATTAAGAACTAACACTGAGTATATACAAATTAGCTATATCAATAAAAATGTAAATCATTCAGCAATAAACTCTAAAGTTATTTTTACTCCATAAGGGTTTTTTTTCCCTGAAATTTTCAGCCCAAAGTGACTGTTTTTTCTTCACATGCCACTTATATAGTGTGACCAAGTATTTAATTAAATAAAATTACTCTCCAGTGAAATCATTTGTTGTACACTTCTTGGAGCTGTGGCTTGCTTGTGTTTGTATTGACTAAAAAATACAGCACAATCTTGAACCTAATAAAAACCTAACAAACTGGCTAGGCACGGTGGCTCACGCTTGTAATCCCAGCACTTTGGGAGGCCAAGGCGAGCGGATAACTGGAGGTCAGGAGTTCAAGACCAGCCTGGCCAACATGGTAAAACCCCATCTCTACTAAAAATACAAAAATTAGCCGGGTGTGGTGGCAGTCACCTGTAATCCCATCTCTACTAAAAATACAAAAATTAGCCGGGTGTGGTGGCAGGCACCTGTAATCCCAGCTACTTGGGAGGCTGAGGCAGGAGAATCACTTGAACCCAGGAGGCAGAGGTTACCGTGAGCTGAGATTGCTCCATTGCACTCCAGCCTGGGGGACAAGAGTGAAACTCTGTCTCAAAAAGGAAAAAACAACAACAGCAAAATAAACCTAGTAAACAATAGGAAAAAAGTGAATGTAGAAAAGTAATAGAAAATGGTTGCCTTGTGAGGGTTAGATGTGACCAAAATATTTTAGCAATTGTTCAGAACAAATAGATTAAATGAAAAATATTTCCATTAATATTTTAAACTGTTTAATTCTGTCTAATTGCACATGGTAGGTACACATTCATTAAGACTTTTCAGTTTTAAGACTAAATAAAGAAAAAGAAAATTCTTCTTACCTGTGCCTTATTCAGAATCCACTGAATTTCATTATTATTTTTATTACCATTATTATTATTATTATTCAAGATGGAGTCTGGCTCTGTCACCCAGGCTGGAGTGCAGTTGCGCCATCTTGGCTCACTGCAACCTCTGCCTCCCAGGTTCAAGTGATTCTCCTGCCTCAGCCTCCTGAGTAGCTGGGATCACAGGTGCACGCCACCATGCCCAGCTAATTTTTGTATTTTTAGTATTTTACTTTTGTGGGTACACAATAGGTATATATATTTATGGGATACATGAGGTGTTTTGATACAGACATGTAATGTGAAATAATCACATCATGGAGAATGGGGTATATGCCCCCTCAAGCATTTATCCTTTATGTTACAAACAATCCAATTACACTCTTTTAGTTATTTTTAAATGTGCAATTAAATTATTATTGACTACACTTACCCTGTTTGGCTATCAAATAGTAGGTCTTATTCTTTCTAACATTTAATTTAATATTTTTGGTGCTTTTAGCAAAGTATATTTGTAATGAGTTTGGAGTTTTTCTTTTCTTTACAAACTGTTAAAACAAATGGCAAACAAGGTTATCTAAAGAGTAGTAGGACGATGAGCATTGAGATCATAAGTGCCTCATCTGGTCAAAGTTATTCAAGAATAAATGCATATTGGAGGCAAGAGTGTGAAAAACAAAGCCATCATTGACTATGGAGCAACGCAAGCCCAGACTCTTGAGATTAATTTGGCATTATATTTCAAAATGAAAAGTATAATTACATATTTATGTAGCAATTCTACTTCAAGGAGTTTGCCCTTCATTTATGTTTTCACATGAGTAAGGGTTCAGATGGACATGGGTTTTCTTTGTAGCTAGGTAATAGGAAAATAGGTAATCTAAATGGACATAGCTTGGTGGTAGTCCATGCCTGTGGCCTTTATACTACAGTTTTAAACAAGAGATGAATTTATATAAACAGATGTTGAAATGTGATGGTTATATAGTATTACTTCCACAAAAGTAGAACATATATATGTGCATATGTACACATACATACATGTACATACCTATGTGCATATGTGTTCTAGTTTATTATTTATATGTCAAATTGTTCTATTTGTATGAAAACACTATAAATACATACATGATAAATAAATATGTGCTTGTGCCAAAAAGCACAGAACATTTCTGTTTAGTCTCATACCACTCATTTTATAGCTTTATAGATAGGAAGAAAGTAGACTTTGATTGGTACTTGAATTTTTATCTATGTATCTGGGCAGTGATGGTGGTAGCACATGAGAGAATTTTTGTTAATTTATATGTTATTTCACTTCAAAAATTGATAAACTCTGTGTGTGTGTATACGTATATGGGTGGTGGCTATATACAGATATATATTATATTTCTGGGTGGTTTATAAAGAGCAGAAATGTGTTTCTCCTAGTTCTAGAGGCTGTGAGTCCAAAAGTCACCAGCATGTTAGGTGTCTGGTGAGCCTGCTTCCTCAGAGACATTCATCTTGTCGATGTGATTCCTTACATGATGGAAGGGAAAGGGAGCATTCTAGGTTCTTTTTTTTTTTTTTTTTTTTTTTGAGACGGAATCTCATTCTGTCTCCCAGGCTGGAGTGCAGTGGCACAATCTTGGCTCACTGCAACTTCTGCCTCCGGAGTTCAAGCAATTCTCTGCCTCAGCCTCCCTAGTAGGTGGTATTACAGGCACCCCGCACCACACCCAGCTAATTTTTTGTATTTTTAGTAGAGACGGGGTTTCACCATTTTGGCCAGGCTGATCTTGAACTTCTGACCTCGTGATCCACCCACCCTGGCCTCCCAAAGTGCTGGGATTACAGGCGTAAGCCACTGTGCCTGGCCTGTAGGTACTCTTTTATAAGGCAACTAATTCCAATAATGAGAGCTCCATCCTCGTGACCTAATCACCTCCCCAAAAGTCCCAAACCCATCTCCTAATACTATCACTTTGGGAGTTAGGATTTCAACATATGAATTTTGGGTGGACGCAAACATTCATTCAATAACAGTGACTATACTATCCGACGTTAACATTTTACTATTTTCAAAGCTTTTGTTCACTTTGTATATATGCATTTATTTATCTTTGCAGCAAATGAAGGATAAAAGTATCTTTTGGAGTAATATCTTGACATATTCTCCAGCTGCTAGGGATGACGCCTCAGTATTGACCCCTTGGACTGAAGCAATTCGATCCTCTCAAAACTCAAATTGAAGTGAGAACTATCTCTTCTCCCTTATTTCCTTTCACCAGAAATAGCTATTTCATTTTTTTAAAACAACTCGAAGTTAACTGAAAACTTTCAGTGGTGTTGAATCACTCTCAGAAAAAAAAAAAAAAAATCTGTTTAAAAATTGGAAACACCTCGAGTAAAGCCATTTAATCTGACCAGCATAAGCACATTCTGAAGAAAATGGTGAACAACATCATTAGCAGCAACGCACACAGTCATTTATGCATTCAACAGATGAACATTTGATGAACACTGACTGATTCTTGGGGACTATAATCCATGCCTAAAATACAAAGTTGAACAAAGACCCAATTATTGCTCCCATGAAAATGATAGTCTATTAAGAAGAATTCACTGGCAAATAGATAAGTATATACTGAAAAGTGTGAAGAATGAAACAATAAGATGTGCGAAGTACAGTGCTGACACAAAAGAGAGAGAAATAAAAGCTAACTGGGCAAGTCAGAACAGGCTTCACATGGCACTGTTGTGAGGAATGCACAGAAATATTCTACAACCAGCAACTTCCTATTCAGTTGAACCATCTCCATGCTTCCTGTTCAACCTAGATTGTATTTTCAATCTTGTTTCTAAAAGAAGGAAAAAAATATGAATCATTTGGTACAAAAAAGCAAGAACAGCTATAGTATACACTGTAAGATAAGTGTAGGGTACTTGTTAAATCTAGTGGACACCATCCATACCCTTTCAGCACTCCCATTTTGTCTCATCATCTACTTGTATGCACCTGAAGGTTTTCTCTGATGAGTTTGCCACTGCGGGGAAGGCTAGAAGTGCTGGAATATTGAAGACCCAAGTGGCATTCTTGCGGTTAATAATAAATGAGAATTGGATGATAAAAACTCCAAACTTTATACACTCAAATAGGATGCATGAGGCATGTCTATTTTATTTGCTAGAAGTCTCCAGTGGCATTGAGTCCCAGTCATCCATAGTCATAACTTGCTCATTAATGTACTCTGTGTGTTCCTTTCTTCTCTATCTCACTTCTCTACTTCCCTGGTGAAGCTTCCTGTGATCTCCATCATAATCAGCTACATGGACTCAAATTCATCATTTAAGTCTGATCTTGGGGAATCCAATTTTAGACATTGGGCAATTTTAGACACTGGCTGGGAGGGATGAAAGAGGAGACAAAGGGGCTCTTATGTTGCTGGTTCAGGAAACAGATGAATAACAGCACCAGTTAGTGAATAGGCACTGCCTTTCAGTACCTGCGGGAGTGCTTTGTTCAGTACAGATCCTGCCCAGCCAAGCACTGAAGAATTCATGAATTTTATTATAACCTAAACTGTCTGTGGCATTATGAACCTGTGTAACCATGGGTAGTTTTGGCTTTAGTACCAGGATTTTGCTAGCTTGTTAGCATCTCCATGCACATTTGCAAGACCTTGGCCACTCTTCAGTATTTTCTACTCCAATTTGCATCACTGTCCCTGCAGGATGTTTGTCACTCAGACATTCTGAAATTTGAACTGATGCTTGACTTAGCTCTGTGATTGGATGCTTCTCCCAGAACCTTTCTCACCTCTATCAGCTACACTATTGATACTCTAGACAAAGGTTTCCCTCCACAGGTGCTGCAGCTCAACCTGTGCCCTAGACCACTGTCAACCTCTTCAATGCTGCTGTTTGGTGCTTTGCTTGGTTCTTTCAATGTGCATGAAGTCGCAGCTATTCAGCTTACATCTATGAAGCAGCAAGGGGAAACTTCCCATCCTCAGTGTTTTAATCTGTTCTCTGTTATAAAGGAGGGATGATAAGTTGCTGGACTCCAAAGAGTGACTTGTAATAAAATAATTCTTTAAAATTCATACATAGATTTTGTATCCCAGGCCACACATTTGACATCAAAACGGCTGATTTGGTTGTAAGTGCAGGTAACAGCTATCAAGCTGTACTTGGGACTCCTTCTCCACTCCAAATCTTAGGCCTCATTATCATTTAGTTTATCTTGTCTATATCTGCAAGATTATTTTTACATGAGAACACTAGACTTATCCCTTGACACCGTGCTTTTTGCAGCTCCTCACATTTGATGGGCACGAAAGCTAATATGTTGTCTAATTATAGAGAATTTTAAGTTATTAATTTTATTTTTATCAGGAGATCTTTAACCCCCTCTACAAATTAGATGTAAATAGATACTAAAAGATAAGGTTAATATTTAACTCCTTTACCCACCAGATATAGCTGAATGTTTGCGTTGGACAAGTAGGAATCCAACTTACTCTGAATCTTAGATACTTTGCTTTGAGTATGATTCAATGTCAGTGTTCTTATAGAAGTATAAATGATAGTTATTTATGCTTGCGTGTTTTCCAGAAAGTTAAAAACTATTTTATTATATTGGCTTTCTGATTACTTGACTGAAGTTCATAGACTAACAATGAAAAACCTGGGAACACTCTCTGGGGATCTAGACAAACTATAATGATTAAAGAGTACACTTTGAAGCCAAGATGAGGTTAAGGGGATAACTTAAGACATATTTATTCTTAGGGTGACGTATCTTGTCATTATTATGTTACAGGTGCACATGGACCATTTATTTTTTCTCTTATGAAGAATTTCAAACATATACAAAATAAAAAAGTAACAACGAATACCACGTACTGCTCATTCAGCTCTAACCATTATTATAATTACCATGTGGTTTCCACTCTACACACCCACTTCCTATTGTCTGTTTTGAGGCAGATCCCAGAAAGTATATCACTTCTGCTCTAAACATTTCAGCTTATATTCCCAAGTAACCCCCACCAGCCTTTTTTTTTTCTTTTTTGAGACAGAGTCTCGCTCTGTTGCCCAGGCTGGAGTGCAGTGGCACGATCTCGGCTCACTGCAACCTTTGCCTCCCAGGTTCAAGTGATTCTCCTGCCTCAGCCTCCTGAGTAGCTGGGACTACAGGCACTTGCCACCACACCCGGATAATTTTTTCTTTTGTATTTTTAGTAGAGATGGGGTTTCACCATGTTAGTCAGGCTGGTCTTGAACTCCTGTCCTCAAATGATCCACTCACCTTGGCCTCTCAAAGGGCTGGGATTACAGGCGTGAGTCACCACACCCAGCCCCGGAAAATATTTTCTTAATATCATCAAATACATTTTATATTTCCCACATTATCCTATAGGACTCCTCTCTTCTCTCTGTTGTCTCTGTTTCCTCCATACCCCACATCCTCCTGCTCCTCATCTTCCTTCTCACTCTCTCTTTTCATTTTTGAAGAAACAGGACCTTTTATCTAGATTTGTTGATTACATCCACATGATATTGTTTCATGTGTTTCACCATCTCCTGTGGTGCTGACAAATTAGCAGCTAAGTCTAGAGAGCTACTTATAGTCAGCTTAATTTTATTCTTTTTTTATTCAAGATGATTGTATAGAAAGTGTTGTGTACTTTCATCAAAAGGTATATAATGTTTGATATTGGCAGCCACTGATGATCATTGTCTAGATTCATTATTTCATTATGAGTTGCAAAACAATGATATACTGTTTTTACTTCTTCATTTGTTAGGAGGAGCAGTTCTATAAAGACAACTTTTGTTTTGTTTCCTTTTGTTTTGTTTTTGAGACGGAGTCTTGCTCTGTCGCCCACGCTGGAGTGCAGTGGCCTAATCTCGGCTCACTGCGACCTCTGTCTCCTGGGTTCAAGCAATTCTCCTGCCTCAGTTTCCCTAGTAGCTGGGATTACAGGTGCACGCCACCATGCCCAGCTAATTTTTGTATTTTCAGTAGAGATGGGGTTTTGCCATGTTGGCCAGGCTGGTCTCAGACTCCTGACCTCAGGTGATCCGCCCGCCTTTGCTTCCCAAAGTGCTGGGGTTACAGGTGTGAGTCACTGTGCCCAGCTTATAAAGAGAACTCTGCATTTCTATTTGGTCACCTCGTAGTATAATTCATACAAAGCAAAGCACAGTAAACGCTTCAGTTTCTTCCCCAAAAGAACAATTTTCAAAATAATGAATTGCTTCTCTAGTCTCTTCCAAAAGTTGCCAGTGATTTTTTTTTTTTTTTTTTTTTGAGACAGAGTCTCACTCCGTCCCCAGGCTGGAGTGCAGGGACATGATCTTGGCTCACTTGCAACCTCCACCTCCCGGGTTCAAGAGATTCTCCTGCCTCATCCTCCCGAGTAGCTGGGACTACAGATGCATGCCACCACGCCCAGCTAATTTTTGTATTTTTAATGGAAACAGGGTTTCACCATGATGTTGGCCAGGATGGTCTCGATCTCTTGAGCTCGTGATCCACCCACTTCACCCTCCCAAAGTGCTGGGATTACAAGCATGAGCCACCGCACCCGGCCACCAGTGAATATTTTATTTATTTATTATCATCCAGTTGTTTGTTTTGGCATCACTATGAATGCATGAATTTAAATATGTTTATATGTAACTGAGGTGCTCCACCTTCTGTATTATTATCTTTATCGTCCTCATATTTTTTATCTTTATGTGATGGAAGCCTCCTTTACACTGACCTCCTGAGTCCTTTCTATATGACCTTTATACACTTTGATTGACCCCAACTTCTGTTGTAGATCACCAATGGGCATTCCTGAGGTGTGGCTATAATATTTCTCTCTGGATTACTTATTCATTCAGAAACTTTATTTAGTAATTAACATTTGCTAGGAGTTAACAAGGAAGCAATAAATCAGTAAACATCCTCATTTCAATATTTGGATTAATACAATCAATCAAAACAGTAGTTATTGATAACTTATTATGTGGTTAGCACACTCAAAATTGTATGCAGAGAAAAAAGATGAGAGATTAGACCTTCTTCTAACTGTAATTCATTTCCAATCTGAGCAGAGATTTTGCTTCTGCATATGCATTGGCGTCATCAAGACTTTCATAGCTATGGAACCATCAGATATAAAATACACCTTAGTATGCAACCTCAACCTGTTCTTCCTCTTGCAATTTAGGTTATATTAATTTATTAAATTCATTTTGGGATAAAGAAGACAGAATCATAGTTCTTTCAGTCTATTATTATGATATTTTATTATCCTTATCTTTACCTCTTTCCAATTTTTATGTCTTAAAATAATTCGTGTGTGTGTGAACTGTCTTCACTTTTGAGACAGTTTTATTATGAAACTCAAACTGCAATACACACATATGCATAAACTTCTGTATATGTGGAATGTGTGTTTATGTGGGTATGTATTTGAATATATAAATTTCTTTGAGTGGTACAATTGTCTTTGGCCTCTTTGATTATGTATATTAGCATATGTTCTAGGGCTCCTGATACTTCTTTCAGGCAGAAGGCATTTTCAGAGGTTGTGTAGATCCGTGAAGAACAGTTATCGGGTCACATCTCACATCATCACTGTTTCTTTCTTGCCCCTGTCTTACAGTAGTACGCTTCAGGGTATTGTATGAAAGCTACATTGGTTTGAATTCATTTTGTCCTGTAGTGCTGCTTTCTATGCTGCCAAAACCATAGTGGAACTGATGCCCTGGCTTGTACTGCAGTAATATTGCCTCCAAGCATATCAAGTACAGGAAGTTAAACCCTATATATTATTAAGCCAGATCAGTAGCATGTACCCAACAATGTGGTGAGACATATTTTGTTTTACTAAAATGATGACGTTACAAATTCTTCAACCTTCCTATATGTGTTGAGGTGTGTGTGAATGTCTGTATTAATCTACCCCATGTCTCCTGGATAGAGTTTTTCTACAAAGAACCAAGCTCAGCTTCCCCTAGTGTTAAGACATTTTGCTTCATGTTTGGTATAGTGTAGTGCTACTCAAGCTTGAGTAATAAACAGGCCAATTCAAATAAATACAAAGTCCTATACTCAACCAATGCTGATTAAAATTATTTTTATTAAAAGTTACTTATATAAGCACGAATATAAAACAAAGGGCAGACTCTTTATGGTTAAAGGGCATATAGACCTACAACAACAAATAATATTTTCAAATCAAATAAAACAGAAGTACAGAAAAGCAATAAAATTCAAAAGCATAACCTTAATGTGTCTGCCAATGTTGTCTTGAATAAATTAAATGGCCTTTTGTAATGTGAATATAGTGCCAGCTGCAATGGTGCAAGTTATTTTATTTTTAGCATTTTTCAATACATGTTGTGAAGACTATTTTACTGCTTTTCTCTATTCAGATCTTTGCAAAAAAACTCATGTATACACTGTAATCAGGTTTTCTGCCATTATGTAGTCCTATGCTTTTGTGTCATCAGCCTTCCCCAGCTAGAAAAGTGTAATATTCTATTATTGTATGCTGTTGTCATTTTCCCACAATCAAAAGTACAAATTATTAAGTTAAGGAAACTGCAACTTCTGTCTAAAACATGTTGTTCAGATGAAATTATCTGTAAGAAATAAAAGTTGTGTTCTTATAACTGGAAAAAGAACTTAACGCAAGTATAATATGTGCAAAACTGGGATGGCTTAGTTCTTGGTATCATTAAATGGCAACCAGATGAGCTTTAACAGCTGAGAAAATCTTATGCCCAGATGTATATGGGCCTGGAAATTACATAGCAGTAAAAATGTACCTTCAGATAGCTCAAAAGCAGCTCATAATAACTGCTTGAGATTATCTCAGTGATAAAGTTAGTATAACATAGTGTTTTTTATGTTTGGAAGAAAGGAAAAAGGATTACTTTCTTTACAGTATGCTTATTAAAATACACAGATGATTGAAAAACTAATAATATTAATAAAAAGCAGTAATTTTGTTTAGTGGGGTTATGAATATTAATTATTTAATTAAAATTCCTTCAATAGTTAAAGATGTATTGAGTTTCTGTGAATCAAACATTCTCCTAAAGGCTCTGCATTATTAGAATTTTTAAATGTATTTGCAATGAGTATATATTAAACCTAAAACAAAATGTATGCTTCAGGTTTAAAAAAAAAAGTAGCAGTGAGAGTAACTGAATGCTGAGGTTAAATAGAATGGGTGAATCAACCATACCATAAAAACTTTTAAGTGGGTATTATATTCCAGGCACCCTTTCCTACTTCAACTGTTTATAAAGTCAAATATTTCCTTAGAGAACCTTGACTAATACAGGAAGTAAATGAATACTTGCCTATATAGACAAAATAAAACAATAACAACAAAAGTCAGAAACCAAGACAGATCAAAACAAAACAAAAACAGAAAAACTGTGATGACATAATTTATCTTTCAATAGGATTTTCTCAGATGGGAGGCAATATATATTTTATGCTTCCGTATTCTGTAGATTCCAAATTTGTGTAATTAACGTATACAATTTTACAAGGGAAAAATACTATTCAACAAATACGTTGAATGTAGTCATGCAGTACTTCGTTTAAGTTGACCTTTTTTATTTTTTTAACAAATGGCGCAATAAAATAATCATGTTTACCTTCTTCACATGTTCATCGATGTTGGCATGCATGGTTTTAGCTATATGTTGTGACACTTTGAGACCACATGACCTTCACAAACTGAAACTAAACCAACCAAATAACCAGTTATCAAAGATAAACAAAAGTGGATGTCAGTTTAATTAGTGAGGGGATATTTTAATCAGTAATATACTATCATAATAGAGAAGAGTTCAGCATGAACTGAACTGAACTTTGATTTGTGTAGAGGTGACCGGGAGTTTTAAAGGGAGAATGAGAGAATGAATTGGAGTGGTGATTCATTAAAGTCAGGGAAGTAACAAATTATGAAAAGCGGAAAGATGAGGTGGTTCCATAGGAAACCCCTCTACGTTTGCTAAATGGCACTTAAGGTTAGGCTCCTCCCTTCTCGCTGTCTTCAGGTTTTGACTGGAACAAACTAAATTATTTTGGCAGCTTTGAGTTTTCTCAGACATGCACCTTAAGGGAGGCTAGAGTTATCCTAGAGAGGTGACTTTGGGCTGTTAGATGCTATGTTAGTGTTTTTTATTCAAGTCTGTACAGGCCAAGGTTGTGGGCTAGCTGAGAAGAGGGCTCACAGGAGCCTGGCTAACATTTGGTCAAGGAGAGAGTCTTGATGGAGCCTCACTCTTGTTCAAGTAAAGAAGACACATTATTCTTCCTTCTGAACAGTGTAAGTCCATTTGCCATTCGATTACCTTTTGTTTACCAAGGACTAGCTAAATCATCTGTTCAGACTTGCTAGTAGAGCATAGTTGCTGGCTGATGCACGTGATCAGGCATTTAATGAGAGGCACCTCTATGGAAACAAACATAAAAACAAAAACTTGTTGGGGAAGAATATAAATCCCATTTTTTGAGTCTAGAGGGCAGGCAGTTGAGAAGTTTTGTAGACATTGAATTCTAAGCATCTTCAGATAGTAGAGTGATAATCTGATGGATTTTCTGGTTTATAGTTTGAATGTGGTGCTGACATAAACATTAATTTCACACTCATAGTTATTTCCTGGAGCAGAGCACAGATGATGCTGGAGTTCCAGTGGACTTTCTGAATGACTCTTGTAGCAGGAGCTCCAGGCATGAAGGTTGCCTATACGTGACTTGTTGTGGTGATATGTCTTTTGAAGTTTATATCAAGTTCTTGGGCTTCAGTGTGCAAGGCTCTTTCAAATCCTGGGGGAGAAGGACAGCCACAAGACAACCTTGTAGGTTGTCCTAGTAGAATCAGCAGGTTGTAGGAGTCCCAGTAAGGATTTGGGCAGTCAGATTTTAGTTCTCAGTGATGCCAAGTCAAGAGGGAAGGCAAAAAATTAGAAGCATCAATTGGAGAGTTGTAGCCAGATATTGAAGGAAAACTAAAAAATTGAGTATTTAGTAAGAGCTGACAAAATGGGTGAGATGGCAGAATTCAGTTTAGTTTACAGGTAAATGATAAAATTCCCAAGTCAATGAACAAAATTGAAATCTGATAACCCACAATGGTGTGTTTTACATAAAACACAACAAAACCGGAATTGGATGAGAAGAGTCCCTGGATCTAGGGTCATCAGAATGTAGCTATTAAGAGTTGGATTCTGAAGCCAGATTCAAATTAGGTGCCTTGTACTTTATGCACTGCATGCTCTCAGGCAAATTATTTACCTTCTTTGTGCCTCAGTTTATTCATTTACAAAAGGAATCTTAAGAGTATATATCTCCTAGGATTGTTTTGAAAATTAAATGAGTACGTTACTTTCAACTGTGTCTGGCACATTGCTGTTAAGTTATTACCTTCCTAATATACTTACTAATTTCATAATTAAGAAAAAATAAAAATTCATAAAATGAACATATTTACAATAACTTATTAAAAATATGGTATAGTTCATTAAACATATTACCTTTTGACATATTAAAAATAGCGCACACACAACTCCTCCCCCCCAAAAAAATTCCTGTATGCCTGTTTTAAAGCAGTTTCATATGTTAAAGCTGCATTTATGATATCTAAGAAGTGTTTTTTCTCCTAAATAGCAGGTTGGTAATAATGTATATTGCAATCATAATAACGTAAGTTCTGTTTACAATAGTTTATCTATCTTCTAACATGTAGAAGTTAAGTGAATGAGGTAATAAATTAACCAATAAGATTACCTTTCTGTTTCTGTTAGGGAGGAAAAACACTTCTTGGTTGAATTAATATTTTACACACAGGTAAAAGAAGAAAAATAAGAAATACCATTTGTGAGGTTGACTTCAATAAATTTTAATTGAATGGATAAACATTTTAGTTAAAGGTAGTAATCTTAACTTGAGATTACTTGAGAGATAAAAATATATATTTTCTTAGGAGACATAATTGTTAGATAACTTACAGATATAACAAGTGGAAGGCTTTCCCATTAAGGTAACTGATAGTCCTTAGGTAAATTAAATAGTGGGAGGAACTTGTGTTAGGAAATCAACATCCGAGTTACAATTAAATTGGTGGAAGTCTTTCCAGTGCCTGAAGATATAGAGACTTTCAATAGAAATAAGATTTTTCTGAGAAATCAAGTGAAATAAAATGTGCAATAGTGATTGATAAGCACTGTTTATTGAAGAAAGAATTTCTCTTTTTTCTTGCCCTTTGCTTTTCATAAAGTTTTATTGTATTTTCATCTATTTTTAATCAACTTTGTCATTAAGGATAACCATGTACCATAAACACAGATAGCTACCACTCAGATCACCAGTTGGATCAAGAATTAGGAACTAATATATTTGATTTTAACTGCAAGGTCTTCTCTCTTACGCTGAAAATCTATGTTTCTAATGACATTAGTATAATTACTTGTATGGTAATTACCTTACTGTATATGTACAATGGTTCCAAAATGATAGTTCTTGAATTATTTTATAAAACAAAATTAACACAAAGATTTATAGTGATTTCTGCATTGATTTTATTATTATATGTTTGCAGACATAGGCTAATGCTTCTGATGATCAGACTTCTCTCGATTAACTGAAGACAGCCTTACTCTGCAGCTGTGTATTTCTTATTCCATCTGGAGCCTATACCATCAGACATTATGTCTGCCATATTTTTTCTTCTATGGAAAAATCACAGTTTTCTTTCTGAATTGCTTAATTTTACCTTTGGCTGCTGATGTAGATCTTTCATTTGTTCTTCATCTTAGGCTGTGCCCTGATTCTAAAAAGTGTTCTCACTGTCTCTTTGCTTTCATTTTTTTTTTTCCTTTCCTAACCCTATGCCCTTAAATCACAATATCTGTCAGAGTTCCAGAAGAAAAAATAAATACTCGAAGGAGTCATGACTATTATAATAGTTGATAGTGTTTACTTTGGCCTAATTGTTTCTAGAGTTGTCTCAAGAATCAAACAAACCAAGGATTATATATATATATACCATCTTGACCATAAACCAAGCCTCAGATTCCTCTATACCTCTGTCTTAAGTTACCATTGCATATTAACTGTTATAATATTTCTTCGACTATATGTATACACCATGTAGATGTAGACTATGTGTACTTTGCATCCTGCTGTTAATCACATGCCTGACACATATCAGACACTGAAAGAGTTGCTTAATACATCAAAATAACATTGAATAGGGAAAATAAAATTTCTTAAGTTAGAATTCCCCTCTCTCCATCCAAAAGTATTAAATAAAAAAACAAGAGTTTACGACGACTCTAACATTATGATACAGATACAAGAAAAACAAAGAAATAAGTATAGTAATTGAAATGGTGCCCAGAACACCCTCTTTGTTGACACTAAAAGTATGTTCATCAGACCAAATCTGTTCTGTTCAGCTCTGGGAAACATAATTTAAATGAGACAGTGGAAAACTGGAGCCTGTCTAGAAAGCAACTTACAATTTAGGGATATATTAGCTGTCTTCAAATATTCAAAGAGCTGTTCAGTGGAAATGCAATGAAGCATATTCTTATTATGATGAGAACAAAGGAAAGAGAGCCCTTTGTCCACTAGAGATTTAAACAAACAAACTCTGTAACAGTGAGAGATGGCCAAAAATATAAAAAGCTTAATCTGGAAGTAGTGAGTTATTTTTCACTGGCGTGTAGACAGGGACTTCACATCTATTTAAGGAATGCTGTGTTTCCCTGGAAAACCAGCACAAGGCAAGAATGCCCTCTCTTACCATTCCTATTTAACATAGTATTAGAAGTCCTGACCAGGGAAATCAGGCAAGAGGAAGAAATAAAGCGCCTCCAAATAGGAAGAGAGGAAGTCAAACTATCTCTGCAGACAACATGACGCTGTATCTGGAAAACCCCATGGTCTAAGCCCAAAACTTCTTATGCTGATAAACAACTTCAGCAAAGTCTCAGGATACAAAATCAATGTGCCAAAATCACCAGCATTCCTATACACCAACAACAGAGAGAAATCTGTTGCATTGCATCTGTATATACACATATAATCATATAAACATATAAACATATAATCACATTCACAATTACCACAGAAAGAATAAAATACCTAGGAATACAGCTAACTAGGGGGGTGAAAGATCTCTACGTGGAGAACTACAAAACACTCCTCAAAGAAATCAGAGATGACAGAAACAAATGGAAAAACATTCCATGTTCATGGATAGGGAGAATCAATATCATTAAAATGGCCACACAGCCCAAAGCAATTTATTAGATTCAATGCTATTCCTATTAAACTACCATTGACATTCTTCAGAGAACTAGAAGAAACTATTTTAAAGTTCACATGGAACCAAAAAAGAGCCCAAGTAGGCACACGGAACCAAAAAAGAGCCCAAGTAAGCAAAAAGAACAAAGCTGAAGGCATCACATTACCTGACTTCAAACTATACTACAGGGCTACAGTGGCCAAAACAGCATGATACTGGTACAAGAACAGACCCATGGGTCAATGGAACAAAACAGAGAACAAGGAAATAAGACTGCACACCTAGCAACCATCTGATCTTCGACAAAGCTGACAAAAACAAGCAATGGGGAAAGGACTACCTATTCAATAAATCCCAGCACCATATCTTACATCTTCTCTTAAATTTCTTTTCTACTTCTTCTTCTTCTTCTCCTTTTTTTTTTTTTTTTCTTAGATGGAGTCTTGCTCTGTCACCCGGGCTGGAATGCAGCCGTGTGATCTCTGCTCACCGCAACCTCCACCTCCTGGGTTCAAGTGATTCTCCTGCCTCAGCCTCCCAAGTAGCTGGGATTACAGGCATTCACCAAGCCACCCGGCTATTTTTTGTATTTTTAGTAGAGACAGGGTTTCACAATGTTGGCCAGGCTGGTCTTGAACTCCTGACCTCAAGTGATCTGCCGGTCTCGGCTTCCCAAAATGCTGCGATTACAGGCGTGAGTCACTGCACCTAGCCCAGTTAAATTTCAATTTGAATTTGGAAGCTCTGCTAAGGTAGTAATGTGAACTTTCAATATTATTAGAAAGCTCTTCAATCTGAAATTTAACATAAGGTAAAGAAATTTAAAAAATTAAGCCTTGCTTCATATGAGAGCTAGAATCCATGACCTGAAAAGTAAAGTAGATGAATTCACTTACAAAACTATGTTTTTAAACTCTAACTTGTAAATTTGGGGAAATTAGTGGTAAATGGGTTTCTAATATATGGAACATGAAGCAGGAGGAAACATGTTATGAATTGTGACAGATATTCCAGCCTCCCATGAGACTGTGACTTTTAGAATCAATGTGTTATAAAATTGATCTGAACTTTGTCTCTGATGCTGGAAAAGTGGCAACCTGTGACTGCTCTAAAGTAAGCTAAAGAAGCTGAACAAGGCCGGGCACGGTGGCTCACGCCTGTAATCCCAGCACTTTGGGAAGCAGAGGTGGGCGGATCGTGAGGTCAGGAGTTCAAGACCAGCCTGACCAACATGGTGAAATCCCATCTCTATTAAAAATACAAAAATTAGGCCAGGCGCGGTGGCTCAAGCCTGTAATCCCAGCACTTTGGGAGGCCGAGACGGGTGGATCATGAGATCAGGAGATCGAGACCATCCTGGCTAACACGGTGAAACCCCGTCTCTACTAAAAAAATACAAAAAACTAGCCGGGCGAGGTGGCGGGCGCCTGTAGTCCCAGCTACTCGGGAGGCTGAGGCAGGAGAATGGCGTAAACCCGGGAGGCGGAGCTTACAGTGAGCTGAGATCCGGCCACTGCACTCCAGCCTGGGCGACAGAGCAAGACTCCGTCTGAAAAAAAAAAAACAAAAAAACAAAAATTAGTCGGGCATAGTGGCACATGCCTGTAATCCCAGCTACTCGGGAGGCTGAGGCAGGAGAATCACTTGAACCTGGGAGGTGAAGGTTGCAGTGAGCAGAGATTGAGCCATTGCACTCCAGCCTGGGTGACACAGTGAGACTCCGTCTCAAAAAAAAAAAAAAAAAAAAAAAAAAAAGCAGCTGAACAAATGCTGGCATTCATACATGGTTTGAGAAGTAGCCCTTCTTCATTTAAGGGAAAGACTTATTGAGATCCAGATTGAGAAAACACCCCATCGACAATAAAGTGGCTCAGGAAGATGTTTTATACTAGCACATCTTCAAGTTTCTACTTAAGGCTATTCTCCATGAATATTTAAAAAGAGGAGATGTCAAATATAAAAGAACAAGAGGCCCCGAGGGCTTAGAATCTTTATTTGCATTAAGGTTTCTCATAAATAATTCTATTTTGGGATATAGGCTCTGGTATATATGTAATAAATGTGAGTCTTTTTAATATCAGAGTTACCCTTAGGATAGTAAGTGTATTTATTTCAAAGAAATATAAAAATAAAATGAATAAAATATTTCAGGTACCTCAGATCATTGCAAATTAGTCATCAAGTCTCTTTCAGTTTTTCTTGGATTATATGAATAATGCCTTGGGATAGAGAGTATATTTCTGAGGACTGGGGGTGGGAAAGGGTTCAGAAATGAGAAACCCATGGGAAGAATTTTTCTACTGACTGTCAAGTAATTCATCTCAACAGAAGAAAAGCTGATTTTCAATCAGTTTAAGGTAATAGAAAATGTCAGAATTCCGGGGGTTTTCTTTGTTCAATAGCCCACTTAACCTGCTGCAGAACACCCTAGGAATAACAAATGAATCATAAGGTAGAGGGACGTTCAAGCACACTTGTTTTCTTCAAATATTGATATTTTCCCCTTAAAATTATATGTCTAGAAAAACTTTTGCTTAGAAAGAGTCTGTAGGGACGGAAACATAAATAACTGTCAAATATAAAGCTGAATTGCCTCCCCAAGATTTTAGGAACTTCTGAGCTGGGGAAATGTGGCCTGAAGGAAGGCTGCTGGTTTGGCCACTCTCTCTATTCCATCAGAAAAAATGGTGGGGTATAATCAGAAGTTGAAATGCTCACAGTAGTTTTACCCCATGGCTTGTCAGCTGAATATTGCTGACAATATAGGAATTCTTTTTCGCAGAAGGAATGAGCTTCCCTGGACTGATAATTTTCTCAGTTTATGGTGTGTGTGATGTTTTTCTAAAGTGGCAAATAGTTGGAGGCATGAGATGGGAGGTAACTTTAGGAAGTTCAACCAACCAAGTACCACCTGCAAATTGGACGAAATTCAGTGCACAAAAGCAAACTCAATTGTCAGCTTACTCCCACCTTATACTCCCAGGACCGAGCTTATAGCACATGGTTCATAAAAGACTCTATAAATGATTACTGAATGAATGAATAAGTGAAAGTTCACAAATGAATGTATCTCTGAGATTTTAAGTCACTTTTGTGTGCCTGCGTCTTGCACACCTGTCTCCTGTCCTTCTGAATTCATAAAAAGAAGAAAGTTCATATATTTTCTGAAATGACTGATCTCAGAAAATTGGAATAAATAATTCTGATGGGCAGAAAGTGCAGTGTATGAAGATTCAGAAGGCTAAGGCCAATTAATTTAAACACTCTGAGTCTATGTTCTAACCTGTAAAGAAGGCTGATAATATCTGCCTTCTCTGCTATGGTGTTCCCGAATTGTGCTTTCCAAGAAATATACCACCACACAATATATGGCCATGGTGAATACAGTCTCCAGTGTCCTTCTCCCCCTGCAATGTGCCAACAGCGTGATCTCCCTAAGCATACAGGGTCGTGCAGTGTAAAGGCACACTGGTTTCTGTTTGAATTCCAGCTTTGCTACTTACTAGCTCCATAATGTGTAGCAAGTTACTTCATCACTCATCTATAAAATGAGGATAAAATGATACTTATTTCTATGAGAATTAAATAGCTGATACAAGTAAAGAGCTTAGAACAGTATTTGGCTTGATGTAAGTGCTCAATAAGTCCTAGCAGTTGTCATTGCTATTACCACTGCTGCTGCTGCTGCTGCTGCTGCTACTACTACTACTACATATTTGTTTTTGGACCCTACTTAATCCCGTAGGTTGCCACAACTACTGTCTACATAATGAGATCTAACTCCCAAGTATAGGATACTGGTTTCTAAAAATCTAGCTCATGGCTATAGTTCTAGCTTCATTCACCACCGCTGTACTAGCAATACCAGTCCATCTGTATTTCCTCCAATAGACCACCCTATATACATATATATATATATATATATATATATTTTTTTTTTTTTTTTTTTTTGCCTCTGCACCTTTACACTGGATGTTTATTTTCCCTAGAATGCCTTTGTTTTCCCCTGACAAACTTCTGTCTGTCTTCTAAGACTAACAAATGATATAGACACAATCTTCACCTTCTGTCACTTAGGAAAAAGCAAGAAGACTTGCTTTTTCAAGCACTAGGGATGATTTCTGGGTGATGTTCTGTGGCAGGTCAGATTAGTGAGCCGTATCACAGTGCCGCAGTATCTGCCTTTAGTCACATGTCCACAAAGAGATGTTCTGGGCTCCATATGATGGAGTTGCATACAGTGCTGAGCTTTTCTTTCAGGGGCATATTCAAAAAGGATGAGTTTTTGATTGCTGTCAAATTTGCTGTTATGCTGATTTTTTTAGAACTGTTTAGACAACTAATACAAATTCATCCAAAGCTGTTAAGGATACATTGTAATCATCAGTGTTTTTAGAACGTGATTCTTCATTCTTTACCATGTGTTTCCCATCCCAAGGGTTTCTTCAGATTAAAATATTAAATGGGACAGGCAACACTGTGAAAGTAAAGGAGAAATGGGAAACACTAACACAGCGGTGGCATGATAGGGGATGGAACATAGTTAGAAACTTGGAAGCAAAGAGGAGCATCATCGTTCATATTTGTGTGTAAAGAAAAGAACAGAATGTACTTGGGTAGTTTACTATTTCTTAATAATTCTCCTCTTCACTTTTAGGCAAGCTTGCCAGTTTTTTCAGTGGGGATCATAAATGTCTATCTGTCTGTCTGTCTATCTATCTATCTATCTATCTATCTATCTATCTATCTATCTATGTATCTATCTATCTATCTATCTACCTACCTACCTATCTAATCTATCTATCATCTAATATATTATGTGTGCATATGTGTGTGTGTATGTAAGGATTTAATTGAAAAAATGGTAGGACATTACAACTTCAAAAATACTGTTTTACTTCAGATACACTTTCCTCTAGGTTTCATAGCAAGAAAATAGATGGGTGTAGTTTTAGTTTTATCTACTTTTATTTGTTAATTCAAGGCACTATAGAAATACTTAATCTATTTAAATCCCAAACATCTCTTTAAAATATTTTATGTGATGAACAAACAGAACTTCATGATTTAATAAAAATGAAAACGTTTTTGATGTTAAATGTTGAGGTAAAACTTTTGTTCAGTCATTACAAAATAATGACATTTTGAGAACCCTCTTATTTTTAATGTTAACTCCTCTAAAATTGAGACAATAATATCTTGGTATCAATATTATTTTTATGCATGATGTAATATTTAAAGGACTTTAAAAATGTAAAATGCTGCATAAATATTATTGTTCTGCTTAACAGTGTTTCAAATACATTTTTGGAAAAATAGAAAAGTAAGCGATAACATGTACCTAAAGTTCTCATCCCCTATCAGCTAAATATTATGAAAACCTTGGCCTCTCTTGCTTCTCCAGAATAACAGATTCTCTTCAGTCTACCTTAGACTAGGCATATGGAATTGGCAAACGCTCTCCTTAGCAACTGCAAAGTTCACCGCAGATGCATTTAATAGAAATAGCACAGATATAATTAAGCAGGTAGAAAGAAAGAATGAACATATAGACACACCTACAGTATTCCAGATTTCATGCTCACTTAATTAGATGATTCAGATACCTCTCTTCCATAATGTCCAGGTGAAAGAAATGTCGGTTCCTTTTATTTCTCTAAATCAAGCTAAAGCTCCACTTACCAGAGCAAACACAAGTACAACCTGTTACATTTTGGACTGTCTAATCCATTCTCTGTAGTTTCACAAGAATCTGGTGAGCTTACATGGCATCCACAGAACAGGGTGATGACTAAAGCCCTTAACTCAACATTGTCTAAGGAACCTGATTTATTCAAAGAGGAGGCAACTCTCTCCCTTCTTATTAACAGAGGGTAGAGAGTTTCTTTTCCAAGGTATTCCCAAAGCCAAGAGGGGTTTTAGCTATTAATACACTTTCTCTTCCTCCGTCCCCGGTGTGTGTGTGTGTGTGTGTGTGCGCGCGCACGCGCGCGTGTGTGTCTGTCTGTCTGTTTCTCTCACTGTCAATTTTGAGTGGGGTTTCAAGGTTTAAATAAGGTGACAAGTATAGTAGAAAAATCTCTGAAAGAGCTATTTGTAGACATTAACTGACTAGTTGTGTGACTTTGTACAACCAGCTTAAGGATTCAGTTTTATAACAGATAAGTTTAGGGAAATAAATTGCATTGCACATTGCCTTAGGTCTGTTATACCTGAAATCAGTTAGGAATCTCAGTTTTCTCCTAAAGCATCTTCCTGGAAGCTGGGTTTCCACTCCACCCCACCTCCCATGTGTTTATGCATTCCTGTGCTCCTCCCCTTAACTGAGAATCCTCTTTAGAGGCCTGGGTAAAATGTTTCGTTGTTTGAGTTATAATATATCAATAGTTTACATTATCTTAATTTTGTAATTTCCCAGGGCATTTTGAAATGTTATGGTAACATGAAAAATGTATGACTTTCCTCAGTGAAAAGTTAATTAACAATTGCTTTTATTCTTCAATGAACAGCTTTATGGCTAAATTATTACTAGTTTTGTTTTTAATTAGATGACTAAATAATGCAAAATTAGACCATCTTTGTCCTAACACTGAATTAGACCATTCTTTGGCAACTCGTGTACAAATTATTTTCATTTTTTAAACACTGTATGATTCCAAGAACAAGCAAATGCAACTTGAATTACTGTCATTCAGAGGGAAAGTGGCCCCAAATGATGTCGTGAAGCCAGTTGTATGATAAAGATGTCTGTTTTTATGAAATAAAAGTAAGGAGAAAAACTGAATTAATACAACTTCACTTTGAGATTTTATTTTTTTTAATTCTTGAGTTAGGCTGAAGACCAGATTTGTAATTTCTCATATACGTACTTTCTAAAACTTGCTTAAGGAAAACTGGATGGATTCTCTAAAAGGCAATTAAAGAGTTACAGTTGAAAAATCATCCTCCCTCATAAGTATTGGTGTGTACGGTGGTTTCCCTGCATGGAGGATATGCTGGACAATATATTGAGAACTGCAGCTCCAGGCAAAATTAAAATAGTGTTTTTTAGAGATACTAGGATTAGTTTGTTTACTAATTTGCTAAAGCAGCTGCATTTGCAAAATACATAAGCCTTAAATTGTAATCTTAGAAACTCCCTTTCCCAAATATTCTAACAAGCTCAGTGGTCCTCTGCCTTTGCTGATACTTAGAACATCATGAGAGTCTTTAAAACTTACAGATGCCTAGGTCCCACCTGGGAAGTTTCTAATTTAATTGGTTTAGGCGGCAACCTAGTCACTGGGATGTTTAAAAACTCCCCAGGTGACTACAATGCACAGGAAAGGTTGCAAGCCATTGAACTTGTAAACAACATAGCAGGTCCTATACAAAAGCCAGTAAATTCAAAGAAAATTCAGCCATATGAATAAGAAAAAAAGTGTCAACGAAGCAGGGACTTCATAAACATACGTTTGCAACAACACATCATTGAATATGATTAATTTGGTATATCTGTTTTGTTATAAAATGTCTAGAAAAAAATGTAATATAACAAAACCAGCAAGCAATTTAAAACAAATGGGAAAAGATGATTAGTAGATCATATGAAAGAATTTTCAGATAATATAGGAATCGGACATTCAATTTACGTTAGATTTTTATAGACAGATACATAGAAAAACACTCAGAGTAGACAACAGGATGTTAGCAGTGGTATTAATGAAAAATGAGTTATTTCTACTTTTCTTAATAGTCATTGTATCTTTTTATAGTAAACATACATTGTTTTTGTAACAGGAAAAAAAGTAGTGTTCTTTCCTTGAAGCAAAAAAAAAAAAAAAAAAAAAAGTAGGCCATTGAAAAATTAACGAATAAGGAAAATACACATTCAAACTTCTGGAACAAGAACAAAGCTGTAATCAAAGAAAATTCATAGCCTTAATTTTTTTATATTTGAGATTAAAGGGAAAATAAGAGAACTAAACATTTGATTCTATAAGAAACTTTTAAAAAGCAGTACAAGAAATATCTTCAAAAATACTATATTGACAAATGCTTTCAAACAACCAAGTATGAATTATCTGTTTACAACATTTCAAACCACAAAAATAATACTTAAACCTCTATGTTCATGTTCTAAAGCCCATATAATCTTGATTATGAGACTTCAAAAAAATAGCATACACATTGAAAACTATCAACCAATCTCAGGAATACAGATATTCAAATATTATAAAATATAGCAGATTTAGCCAATAAGAGAATAAATCATCATGCCAAATTGGATTTATTTCAGGAAAACAGATATGCTTAATACAAGAGAATCTATTTATATTTATATCCTTCATTGTAGGTAAAGATCAGATGGAAAAAATATACAATATTTTTTAGTTATGAAAAAGTATTGATAAATGAAAAAGAATCTGTCCCTAATTTAAGAGTAGAAACAAAACTTTTAGCAATGTAAGAATAGATGATAGTTTATAAGCATACAAAATATTGTCTATGTCAAAACAAGAGCCAATTCTATGATCATTGTTGAAATATTGAAGGAATCCTTATTAAAATTAGAAACATAACTAGAATGACTACCAAAGCTGCTCTTTTTAAATGCTATTTTGTATATTCTAGTCAGCGAAAGAAGCGAAGTAAAAGAAATGGGACGTATAAGTATTGGGGAAAAAAGTCAAATTATTCATATGAATAGATGATATTGTCAACTTGGTACTAAGTAAATCAACAGTGATGACTATTATAACTAATGGGGAAAATTAGTCCCAAAACTCGTTAAGAAAAGAAAACCTAGAAATAATTAGATATTAATTAAATGTAATTTTTCTAAATGCTAATTTCTCTTTTAACAACCTATTGAAAATCAAAGCTATCATTTTCCACAGAAGTTCAACATGTGAAATTACTATGAATTTATTTAGCATGAAATTTGTTGATATACAAAGCTTTACTGAAAATATAACAGAATATTTGCATCATGGACAGATACAATATTTCTTGGTGGGAATATTAATATTTTAGACATAATTTACTACAAATTAACCTAAAAGGTAATAGAAACACATAAAATTTAAATTGGGGTGGCAGGAAGACATTGGATGTGACAAGAATTACTCTAAAGTTTATCTGGTAGAAATATAGATGAGGTGTAATAGAAAATGTTGAAAACCTTAGATGAAAGGTCATTTGCCCATGTAACTATTACATTGTTTAATAAATCTTCTACTGGCTGGGCACAGTGGCTCACACCTGTAATCGCAGCACTTTGGAAGCCGAGGCGGGCGGATCACCTGAGGTCAGGAGTTCAAGACCAGCCTAACCAACATCGTGAAACCCAGCCTCTACTTAAAAATACAAAAGCTAGCCGGGCATGGTGGTGGGCACCTGTAATCCCAGCTACTCGGGAGGCTGAGGCAGGAGAATAGTTTGAACCAGGGAGGCAGAGGTTGTAGTAAGCTGAGATTTCGCCACTGCACTCCAGCCTGGGCAACAGAGCAAGGCTCTGTATCAAAAAAAAAAAAAAAATCTACTAAAAGACTATACAAACAGATCAGTGAAGCAAAAGAGAAAGTCCCAGAATATGCTCTAGTGTATATAATAAAAATGGAATTTCAAAACAGTGGATAGAGATGGATTATGGAAGAAATGGTTTTGATCATCATGTTAAAAGGCCAAACCCTGCTTTACACAATGCAGTAAATTAAATTCCATCTTGAACAAATGTTCAATTATAATTAAGCTTAAGAAGCCCAAAGAACAGGAAGAACAATAGGTGAATATTTCTACAATGTGGTGATGGTAGAGACCTATGTAGAAATGATTTTTAAAATCCCAAAATTTAAAATGGAAAACACACATAGATATTTTTTAAAATCTGTACATTAAAAACCGATTGAATCTTACAAATCAATTCAGAAAAATAAATGTATTGCCTAATTTTAAACATACAGGAAGAAAGTGTTAGAACTGGAGGTCTTTATTTTAAGTGAAATGAACCAGACACAGAAAGTCAAATATCACATGTTCTCACTCATAATTGTGTGGTAAAAAAATGTGTACACATGTACACAGAGAGTGGAATGATAGACAATGGAAACTTAGTAGGATGAGGGGGTTGGAGTGGAGTGGATAATGAGAAATTAATGTGTATGATATATTTGGGTGAGGGACACCCTAAAAGCCCTAACTTGACCACTACACAATCTATGCATGTAACAAAATTACACATGTACCCCATACATTTGGATGAAAAGAAAATAAAATACATGCAAAGGTATATGAAAAATACCTTTTTTCACTCTCATTTGTAACCAAATAATTAAAATAAAAATAACTTTTCCTTATATACTTTCTATACTTCTGACAGAAGACTGAATCAATATATTTCATGAGAGCAGTTTGCAATACCAATCAAGAAACAGTGTGCTTACGCTTGGCTAAGCAATTGCATTTCCAGGGAAACATCGAAGAAATGCTTAAGTCTATGTGCAAAGATTGAGTTGTACCTATATTTATTGTTTAATTGTCATTACAGTGAAAAATAGAAACAACACAAGTATTTATCAGTAGGAGGCTGCTAAAAAGTGATATATCTCTAAAGAAGGGAAATTTAAAATAAAATTTTACAAGTGATTGCATTGATATTAAAGGTAGTCCAAATAAATAAATGAAAAAGTAAAGCAAACTATAATACACAATATGTATCCATATAATGCTATATTATGATTCCACTTATATATGCATATATATTAAAATATAAATTTTTAACCTCTGGGAAAGGCATTCATACCTAATTTTAAGTCTATCATTTTTTCTTATTGGAATTTTAAAAAGTGTACAATGCTTATTAATGAATATAACATTATTTGAGTCAATGTTTTTAATTTTTAATCAAATTATCTGTACATGATTCAAGTAGTTTTTACTTCATAAGTTCTTTTATTTAAATATGCTGCATATTCCTCTCTCATTTCTCACTCTTCGGAGGCAGATATTTGAGTCATTCTCTTTTTCTAATGCGTGACAAATCTGTAATAACATGTTTATGTCTCTAATTCTTTATTTTCTCATTTATTCATGGTCTATCGTCTCTCTTATGAGTGATTAAAAATTATCTCATTTACATCTACCCCACATATTTGTTCTATCAACTACTTTTTCTTTTACATGCAGGCCATAAATGCTCATTTTTTTTCTTCAAAACAGTGTCAAAAATATCTCTTAGCCCTTCACATGATAAAAAGGGGATTTTAGTGGTCCTCCATATTTCTTCACTTCTAATGATTTTCTTCTCCCAAATTCTGTAATGTCTACTTTTAATTTTATGTTGAGTTTCATTTCTTCTGTGTTCTCTAACTATGATTAGGTCTCCTGTTCTGTCAAAGATTTATTCTAAAAATTGAAAACATATAAACAGCATGTACACTATTATTATAGCACCATAAATATGTTTCATTGCAGAGTCAGTTATGGTGTTGGGCTTACATTTCCTTTCCTATGATTTCAATGGCGAGTTACCTCTGCTGCTTTAAAGAAAATCTTTAAAGAAAAGATTCAGGTTAAAATGGATTCTCTTTTCTTTTTCTTTCTTTCTTTTTTTTTCTTTTGAGACAGAGTCTCACTCTGTCACCCAGGCCGGAGTGCAGTGGTGCCATCTTGGCTCACTGCAGCCTCCATCTCCTGGATTCAAGCGATTCTTCTGCCTCAGCCTCCCAGCTGGTTGGGATTACAGGCGCACATTGCCACACCTGGTTAATTTTTGTATTTTTAATAGAGACGGGGTTTTGCCATCTTGGCCAGGCTGGTCTCGAACTCCTGACCTCGGGTGATCCACCCGCCTCGGCCTCCCAAAGTGCTGGGATTACAGGCATGAGCCACTGCTCCAGCTAAAATGGATTCTCTTTTCTTACACTCAGCAATCTCTCAAATTCAAATAACAACATTGGAAGTTCCTAAGTCTATTGAGTCTTTATCTACCAAATCCCCCTCTCTCTCACTTTCTCTTTCTCTCTTATGTACAAGTACACACACACACACACACACGCACACACACACACGCCCTTCTCAAAAGGTAAGAGAAGAGGATAGTTTGTAAAGGGAAAACGTCTCTGGAAACACCCACACTTTAATAATGTCTTAACTAATCATATTCCTTGGGTGTTTTTGCTATTTTGTAGTTTGGGGTTTTGTGTGTTTTATGTTCTAATAATCTGCGGAGTAGGAAAGAAGAGAGTCAAGAAACTTATTGTAAAGCTGGAGTTCAGTATGATATTGAAGCAGGCTATTTCCCTGACCCCTTCACGGGACTCGCAACAGGGGTGCCTCATTTACCTAGACCACAATTTTCACCTCCTTACGGGAGGGAGCATGCAAGTGAATTCCAGGGGTTTGGGGTACGAATGATCCTGTCACCCAGGTAATGAGTATAGTACCCAATAGTTAGTTTTTCAACCCTTATCCCCCTCCCTCCTTCCCCTTCTAGTAATCCCCAGTGTCTATTTTTGTCACCTTTTTGTCCTTGAGTATCCAATATATAGCTCCCACTTATAAGTAAGAACATGTGGTGTTTGGCTTTCTGTTGCTGCATGAATTCACCTAGGATAATGGCCTCCAGCTGCATCTGTGTTGCTACGAAGGACATGAGTTCATTCTTTTTTATGACTGCATAGTATTCCATGGTATATATTTACCACATTTTCTTTATCCAGTCCACCAATGATGTACATCTGGGTTGATTCCATGTCTTTGCTATTGTGAATAGTGCTGTGATGAACATGTGAATGCGTGTGTCTTCATGTTAAAACAATTTGATTTATTTTGTGTATATATTCAGTAACAGGATTGCTGGATTGAATGGTAGTTCTGTTTTAAATTCTTTGAGAAATCTCCAAACTGCTTTCCACGGTGGCTGAAGTAATTTACATTCCCACCAGCAGTGTATAAGCATTCCCTTTTCTCTGCAGCTTCACCAGAAACTGTTGTTTTTTGAGTTTTTAATAATGGCCGTTGTGACTGATGTGCGATGGTATCTCATTGTGGTTTTGATTTGCATTTCTCTGGTAATTAATGATATTCAGCATTTTTTCATATGCTTGTAGGCTACTTGTATGTCTTCTTTTGGGAGGTGTCTGTTCATGCCCTTTGCCTGTTTTTTGATGGGGTTGTATTTTGCTTGTTCAGTTTTTTAAGTTCCTTATAAATTCTAGATATTGGACCTTTGTGTGATATGTAGTTTGCAAGTATTTGCTCCCATTCTGTAGGTTGTCTGTTTACTCTGTTGATAGTTTCTTTTGCTGTGTGGAAGCTTTTTAGTTTAATTATGCCTCACTTGTCAATTTTTTGGTTTTGCTCCAATTGCTTTTGAGGATTTAGTCATAAATGCTTTCCCAAGCCCAATGTCCAGAATGATGTTTCTTAGGTTTCCTTCTAGAATTCTTCTAGTTTGAGGTCTTACATTTAAATCTTTAGTCATCTTGGGTTAATTTTTATACATGGTGAAAATTAGGAGTCCAGTTTTACTCTTCCACATATGGCTAACCTGTCCATTTATTGAACAGGGAGTCCTTCCCCATTGCTTATTTTTGTCAACTTTGTTGAAGATCAGATGACTGCAGGTGTGTGGCTTTATTTCTGGGTTCTCTGCTTTGTTCCATTGGTTTATGTGTCTGTTTTTGTGCAAGTACCATGCTGTTTTTGTTTTTGTTTTTGCTCTTATTTAAGTGTTATAAAAATTGCATGTATTTAAGATGTATAATGGGATGTTTTGATGTGCATATACACAGTGAACTGATTACTACAGTTAAGCTAATTAACATATCCATCTCTTCACATAGTTATTTTGTGTCTGTGGTAAGAAAACTTACAATTTACTCTCAGCAGATTTCGAGTATACAATACAGTATTACTGACTATAGTCTCTATGCTGTACATTAGATCTCCAGAACTTATTCATTGTATGTAACTGAAACGTTATACCATGCTGATTCGGTTGCTGTAGCCTTATAGTATAGTTTGAAGTTGGGTAATGTGATGCCTCTGGCGTTGTTCTTTTTCCTTAGGATTACTTTCGGGCTCCTTTCTGGTTCTATATGAATTTTAGAATAGCTTTTTTTCTAGTTCTGTGAAAAAATGATGTTAGTGGTTTGATAGCAATAACATTTAATTTGTAGATTGCTTTGGGTAGTATGGCCATTTTAATGATACTGATTCTTCTAATCCATGAGTGTGGAAAGTTTTACTATTTGTTTGTGTCATCTGTGATTTATTTTAGTAGTGTTTTGTAGGTCTTCTCATAGAGATCATTCACCTCGTTGGTTTAAAGTATTTCTAGGTCTTTTATTTTTTATGGCTATTATAAATGGGATTGCATATTTGATTTGGTGCTCAGCTTGAAAATTATTGGTATGTAGAATTGCTACTGATTTTTGTACATTGATTTTGTATCCTGAAACTTTACTGAAGTCAGTGCTATTTTTAAATGGATATATGAGAATGTTTAACTTATATGGAGAATCATAGACATTGCACAATTTATACTTCATACATCATCCACACACATGCATTCTTTTCTTACCAGAATAGTGGAAATGTTGCATAAAATGAACTTAATGATTTTTATTTCCTTTATTCATAAATGTAGAGTTTATCAAGAAGATGCCCTTTGACTTACTGATGTGTAAGAAAGGACTAAAAGGAAAGGAAAAAGAATAGGTAGCTCTGACTTTTCCTTTCTGTCTACATCATCATTTTTATTGTAAGGTGGTTGGCCAATACAAGGAAGGAACACAAGTAAGAAAAGATATTATGTGGTTTTTTGGTCATTAGTGTTTCTTAGAATGTCACACACTTCTTCCTGCATCTGGAGTAAGTTTTTGTTCACATGGAAAACATGACCTTCCATGGCTATTAACATCTCTGCTTACTCAGTTCCAGAAATTGCATGCTTACCTTATATTTGATTGGAATCTCATTGAACCTCCACACATCATGGTTCCACAAGAATTCTGTGCTCATGGGGCATTGCAAATGCCAGTTTGAGCGGAACAGCAAGGAATGGTGGTCACACATGTTGCATATACCTACTGTGTTTATGTGCATATTTCATTGCCCCATGTGACTTCACGTGTAAAGCACAACTTCAGAGATAAGATTATTAATAATGTCAGTGTTGCGACAGCAGAGTATTGAACCAAGAGTGGGGCTCTTCTGAGTGCAGGGCCCTGAGCAGTAGCACAGGTCACGTGTCCATGAAGATGGCTTTGTCGACATGTTAAAATTTTGTGTGAAATGTTGTGGTCAGTAAAAGGAAACAAGTTTTTTCAGACCATCTCAGAATGCTTATTACACCCATGTGCTTTAGAATCTCCAAAAGGGATAAATATATTAACCCTCATAATCTTCAGTAGTAAGAAAATGGGCAGAACTTCTGAGACTAAACCTCAGCTAGGCTATCTTATTTCCTGGTGAATTTCTTGGCTTTGCCAATATGCACAGACTCCTTCTTACTAATCAAACTTCCCAAAGATTTATGGATTTATTAGTCCAGTGCTAATTTAATAACAAATAATTTAAAATATGACTATCTACTAGTTCCAGTTTTTATACAGCAGATCAGTAGGTTATCCCCATCATACACACATACTGAGCTACCTAAATGGGAAGCTAAATTATAATTAGAAGGCCAGGTGCGGTGACTCATGCCTGTAATCCCAGCACTTTGGGAGGTCAAAGCGGGTGGATGGCTTGAGGTCAGGAGTTCGAGACCAGCCTGGCCAACATGGGGAAACCCCGTCTCTACTAAAAATACAAAAAAATTAGCCAGACTTGGTGGTGCGCGCCTGTAATCCCAGCTACTTGAGAGGCTGAGGCAGGAGAATTGCTTGAACCTGGAAGGCAGAGGTTGCAGTGAACCGAGATCGCACTTTTGTGCTCCAGCCTGGGCAACAGAGCAAGACTCCATCTCGAATATACATATATATATATATGTATGGAAGAATGGAAGATTATTTGTTGAATATGCTATTAGAAGAAAAAGGAAGAAGTGTTAGTGAAGTGACAGGGTATTTCCCAACTCAGATATATGATACCTGCTAGTGGACTATTTGTGATTATAAATGTAGTATATGCTCATTGTAGACATTATGAAAAACATAAAATCCCCTGTAATTACACTTCTATTTGTGCTAGGCACATTTTTCTTGCTCTGCAACAACTATTTGTTTTTTTCTTTAAGTTTATAATGTTGTCAGTATTGTTGGATTTCCTCAGGGATTCCATCGTCTTTTCTTAATTGTGGTTGATTACGTAACCAATTATTACAAATTATTTTCCTATAATTTATTGCTCTTAGTATCAAACAATTAAGTACCCTAGGAAATGTCTTATTACTTGATCTATGAACTGGTGAGAATCTATATTCTACATAGGGGCTTGTTTTCTCGTTTTCAATGTAATACAGTGGTTTGGCAAATACAGACAAAAAAATAAATGTTGTCTACCTACTTTTAAATTATCCAAGTATTGTCTAAAATAAAAACATCCCTACTGATTTTTTAAACTCTTACGTAATTGCCTAATTCTACAGTAACTGGGGTTGGTAGTAGCTAAAACCTGTTATATTCCTAGTGATGCCCAATGAGCCTTGGGAAATGAATAGGTGGTTATAGTCTAGTTGCTAGAAAATACTTGCTTGTTACTGACTTATCTGAGAGGAAATGAACACTTTCATTTATCAGGGACAGAGTATAAAGTGTTCGTCACCAAAGCATTTCTAAAAGCTCTACAGTCCTTTGAATACTGATAAGGACTCTGAAATTAAAGGGAAAATATGCAAGTAATCTGGACTATCACAGGTTATTTTATGAACTGCTCATACTTTTACTCCTTTTATAAGTATGATTTTCCCCACCCCTAAACCCAATAAATTCTATGATCCTTTTCATATATAATATTATCAGCAAGGTGTCTTTTAGTTTCCTTTAAAATATGTAAATTACCAAGAGAACCAGAATTATTGGGAGGCTCATAATTCATACAGCCAACAGACACATGAAAAAATGCTCATCATCACTCACCATCAGAGAAATGCAAATCAAAACCACAATGAGATACCATCTCACACCAGTTAGAATGGCAATCATTAAAAAATCAGGAAACAACAGGTGTTGGAGAGGATGTGGAGAAATAGGAACACTTTTACACTGTTGGTGGGATTGTAAACTAGTGCAACCATTATGGAAAACAGTATGGCAATTCCTC
>NC_045445.1:115092432-115131481 GCF_002776525.5 Piliocolobus tephrosceles
GCAGCACACCAACATGGCACAGATATACATATGTAACAAACCTGCATCTTATGCACATGTACCTTAGAACTTAAAGTATAATTAAAAAAAAAAAAAAAAAAAGAGTGGGAAAATCAGTAGTTTTCAAACTTTGCTGCACCTTGGTGGAGTGTGTACAAGTAGTGAGATCTGCATTCTCTTTCCACAGAGTCTGACTTAAGTGGTCTGTAATCCAAGCATCTCAATTTGAAAAGTTTCCTAGATCATCTGAATGTATATCCAAGGTTGAAAGCCAGAGTAAAATGAAGGATGTTCTGGGGTCTCAGATAAGCAACTTCACTACTTTTTTCAGGTTATTTGAATAATTGACATCATCTCCAAATTCAAATCATTGATAGTCATGATGAGTACCTGTTTTACTCCAGAAACCAACATAATATTGGTTACCTCAGTGCTTGCTCTTAACTGCCATGATCTAAGGAGGAAGAGAGACTCGTTGTGTTCAGATATAAGTTATGTAACGTGTGTCTGTAAAACACTAATGTGATTGACTTCATCCATCCATTCATCTATCCATCCATGCATCCATCCATGTATACCTCGTATACCTCCATTCATCTACTCATACAATGTCTCTGTCTAGGCTCCAGGACTGCTGCTTTAAGGTTGTTTACGAACTCAGTAGGTAGTATGTTATCCTCAGGCTTTGGAAACAGGGTATTTAGTGAAAGAGCAATCAACTCAACATACTAGATTAACTTGAAAGGGAAAAGTTATGCTTATTGCATAAATTCTTTCCCTCTTGTCCTTTCAAATCCATTTTTCATTCTTTACCACTGTGCTTTGTCCTGGGGACTACCCTTTAGGAATGGCATCAGAGTGCCTTTGCCCTATGGTTTCCAGTTGAGAGAGGCTGCAGCAGGAGTGCAGTGGATAAGAAAAGGGTGGAGTATTTATTTTCATGGCTCCATGGGATTTCCACAGATTAGCCCTGAACAGCTAATGTTAGGCTAGAGCTTCTGCTGGACAGTTCTCTCTTGCATTTCTATTGGGTCTGGCTCTCTAGTTCAGGAAACCTCCTTCCTCTTAACCCTTGAGGTCTACAATTAACTCTCCATCATCCCTTCTTGAATTTCCTAACACTGAGAATATCTCTATTGATAACCCCTTTAACAAACTGGCCTTACGTACCCACAGATTGAGAAACCAATCCTCCAGTTTCTGCCAGGACTCTTATTGAGTTAATTTGGGATAATTTGTTTACACTATCCTCTTATAAAGTGACTGTGTACATTAGCATATTAACTCCTTTGAGGATTTTCATTTATTTTTGTTATTAAAGCATCACACGTTTTTTGATAATGTGAATTTTTGTTGTGGAATGTCTAAACACCTAATGGTTATAGAACTCAATTTGCAAACCCTTGAATAGCTACGTTATGGGGAAGTAGGAGACTCAATCACAGCCAGAAGTGTCTCAGACACAAGCTCCTGCAATGATTCCTTTATATACAGTTTTATCCCACCAGAAATTGGGACTAGGTACTAGTGTTCTAGGTAACATTTCAGGATCCTACTATCATAAAGATTATTATGGCACAAAAACTATCTGGCTAGAAGTATCCCCAGACTCCTCTGTGCCTATCCTTCAGGCCGCATTATCTTCCTTTATCCAGTTACCTGAGGGTGTGCTTGCAGTAGCAGACTAGCTTTTGGGGAAATTTCATTTTAAGAAAAAAAGCAGGGAGGAAGAAAAGGGTAAGAAATGAGGAAGAGAAGAAGCCCATGGACTAGGAGTGGGCTGTCCTGTTTCTGGGAAGCTTTGCGAAGGTTTAAGGAGTAGCAGTAGCTCATGCTGAATGAAAATGAGAGGGACGTGTTGACTTTTAAAATAATAGGATATACCCCTTTATGATGGGATTTAGAGATACAAGTAAGCTGGGTGCAGTGGCTCATGCCTGTAAATCCCAGCACTTTGGGAGGCCGAGGCGGGCAGATCACCTGAGGTCAGGAGTTTGAGACCAGCCTGACCAATGTGGAAAAAGCCCATGTCTACTAAAAACACAAAATTAGCCAGGCATGGTGGTGCATGCCTGTAACCCCAGCCACTCGGGAGGCTGAGGCAGGAGAATCGCTTGAACCTGGGAGGCGGAGGTTGTGGTGAGCTGAGATGGTGCCATTGCACTCCAGCCTGGGCAAGAAGAGCAAAACTCCATCTCAAAAAAAAAAAGAGAGATACAGAGATACAAGTAAAGGTGTGAAATCACCTGTGGTTTCTAGACAGTTTGTGTGTGTGTGTGTGTGTGTGTGTGTAAAATACTAAAAACAGAATACATGTTTTGAAACATTTTAAAAGCTTAATAAGGTTTTTAAAATCTTCCTTCTTCCTTTTGCTGGCCTAATATTACCTCCTATACCCACTCCCCACTGATTATTTACATTTAATGCTTTCTAGTAAAATCATTAAAATGAGGTTTATGGATTATTCATAATAGGCAGGATAAAAAGGAAGTTGAGGCGATAGTGATCCTTTCTCAGCTGTTAATGGATAAGGAGTTTGATAGCAAGAGGAAAAAGGCGTAACATTAGTATTACTTGTTGTCTAAGTGGGAGAGATAGAATTGGTTTTTTTCTTACATTTTCTGTACTCTACTCTTATTTCTAAATATTCTTTAATCTGTATGTGTGACTTTGTGACTTCTATAGTCGGTGCAAAAAGGATTAAAAAATTAATTTAGGAAATCAATTTACACTGAGTGTCTCCAGTGCCAGAGGGAGAGAAGGACATTCATAGCTACAGTGTTCATAATAGCAAATAATTGTATTATGGTCATACCATGGGGTATTATACAGCAGTATAAATAATTAACTATGGTCACACGTAAGAATACGAAACAATCACAAAAACATAATGTAGAGGGCCACAAACATTTTCTTAAAGGGCCAGATAGTCCATATTTCAGGCTTCTAGGTCATATTGCAAATACCTAACTATGTTGTTGTGGTATCGAAGCAGCCATAGATATTATATGAGTGAACAGGTGTGAGTGAGTCTAATATAACTTTATTTTTAAAATCTGTCAGGGAGACCATGGGCAGTAGTGTGCTGATCCTTGTATTAGACAACACTCCAGAAAGCTCAAGCATAGGAACACCCAATGAAAACATTGTTTTGGCATGCATGCATATGTGATAAATTGAAAAAGTCAACACAAAACAAATGAGCAAACAAAAGAAATCACAGGCAGGGATATGACAATCCCCAGATTCTGGATGGTACTTAATCCAGGGTAAATGGAGGAGTACAAAAGAGTGAAGAACTAGTGTAGGAGCACATAGGTTCAGGTAGGAGTTATTGCTAATATTTCAATTACTGGGATGGACATATGTTTGTTTTACTGTTAAGCTTTGTAACTTACTTATCCGCTACATATATTCTTTTATGCATCAAATATCACATTGCACAAAGGAAAAATCATAAAAATTGGGGGAAAAATGGAGGCAAGCATAGATCTTGGAGGCAAGCATAGATCTTGGAGCCTAGTGTAGCATAGTTTTTTGTATTTTTAAATTTAAAATTGTTTTTGGAGATGTGGTATTTCTCTGTCACCCAGGCTTGAACTCCTGGGTTGAAGCAATCCTCCTGAATAGCTGGGATTACAGGTGGGTACCACTTCACCCGGCTAACTAAAGCAAAATTCTTTTAAAGATGGGATCTCTGTTTGTTGCCCAGGCTGGTCTCTAACTCCTGACCTCAAGTAACCCTCCCACCTCAGCCTCCCAAAGGGATTATAGGTACAAGTCATTGTGCCCCACTTTCTTCAGCATTCTTAAATACATCTTGGAAGCACAGTGTTTATTACCCTGTTTCTAAAAGAGGTGCATCTATTGTAATCATATTTATAATGTTCTTATAAATGGTTTTCATTAGTTTTACTCAAACTCTCAACCTATTTTTTTTGATGATGACTACCAATGTTGATTGATTCACTGATAATCTTTGTAATGTCCTTAACTCTTAGGGATTAGATGGCATTAAATCTTTATCATGAAGTGGATTTTGTTCCTTATTTAAGTATTTTAGTAGCAACAAAATTGGTCACAACAACATTCCACTGAAGTAGAATAGTCAGAAAGGAACCCTCGTCACAGAAATAAATTAGGTTGAGCAAGACTACACCTAATGACATTGAGATAAAGGCCCAACTCCTGACTCACCACCCCGTGTTCTAGTGGTGTGCCTGCTCTGCAATTCTCCTTAAGTTGATGTGCATCTATCTCTTTAGGACCAGGGGGTATTTAGTCTGTAATGGCTTTTCCGGCAACGTGTCTCATTTTAGCTGCTTCAGTCGTCGAGATAACACTCTCGTCACTGCCTCTCTGATGGTTTCCCATTCAACAGCAGTCATTTCATCTTGGGACACTTTTCCTCACAGTCAACAGTTTTTCCTTTGTGTAATTAAGTCTCTTTTTTTTTTCTGGATAGATCCATTTGTGCCAGAACTCTTCTGCTGCCTTGAAGCTTGCACCATTCAGTTATTTTTAGTGTTATCTCTTTCCTTTCATTAGCACAGAGCTAAACTGTGCATATTTTGTTCTTTCAGCTTTATACAGATTAAGATCTTCTAGCTCCTTAGTCATTCATTTTAGCTGTTGCATTGAATTTCCTACAGTTCATTTAAATCACCCAGTTCAGTTTAATATGCCCAGAATAAATAGAGCATCATTTTTTTTTCACATCTAATCACCTACCCCCACCAATGGTAAGTGTTAAGGATTATAAACCTTTGTGACTTTGCCTGTTTACTCCCTTAGTGGGTGAGCTCTGAGCCAAAATATAAATTCAGTAAAGTTTTTCTTAATATCTCTAGTCTCTACTTCTGGCTCCCTTCCCTCAGGGTATTATCCCCTTTACAAATATTTTTGGTGTCTTTCGGTTTCCATTTGTTTTTTAAAAATACATTCCTATCAAAATGGGAAAATACCTATGGTCAGTCATTTCTTTTATAAACCATGTTTTCTCAATACAGTTATCTCTAATCAAATACAAGACACAGGGAAATAGGTAGTGCCTTACAAAGGAATTTTAGCCATATACATATGGATAAGGTGAATTTTTCATATCCTGGAGATGGTTTTGGGTACTCAGGAGGCTACATCAGAAAAAAATACATAGTTTTTCTCCAACTGGGAGTCAACTTGATTCTTTTGATGGAAAAATAGAGGCTGTAAATCCCCAGCTCCAGCTGGCAGAGATCACTTTGCTCAGAAGTTTTGCATGTAAAAAGAAACTTCTTTTCTGGGATCACTGATTTATTTCAGCTGTACCCTCAAACTGGGAGTCAGATACACCCTCTAACCAGCAGATCTGATATTCCCCAGCCTTCTTGGGCTTCTACATCAATCGTTTAAACTACACTATAATGGGGGTCATTCGCCAAAGCTCATTGTCATTCTCTCCTAGGCATACGAATTTATAATTACTTTTCTCTCAATATGTACCCACGACTCTCCTTTCTTCACCCTTATGATATTTATTCAAATATTAAATGTTGCCCTTTGTTTCTACCTTTATTCCAAATGCCTAAAGGTCTGCTGTCACTATATTGCTATAACCTATCGCATTTTTACCCCATAGATGGAAAATATGTTGGTGAATTGCTTATAAGGTTGGAAGTTCCCCTGAAATTAAAATTCAGCCACCCCATTAGGGGAGTGCAGAAACTATATGTAATATGACACACATCATTATTACTTTTATTACATATGCTTATTATTTATTGTTCAAATATGGTCCTGCACACACACAGTTTCCACAAAAGAGCAGTTTCAGTGTTAATCAGTTCGAAGTAGGCAAGGATTTGTGATCCCAACTTACAAAATACAGTTCCTTATGGTTACAAAATCTCATTCAAATGGATTCTATTGTAGCCATATCAATAAGGAAACTGATCTATCAGCCAAAATTGGAAATAGCCCGGATAAAGTAGACTGATCTTACATTCATGCACAGATGTCTGTTCATTATTTATACTTGATAAGGACAGGTATGTTTGTCTGTAGCATAATGCGTGTGTTTATATTTGAATAGATTTTCTAGACCCTCATTTTAGTTCTAGTAACAATTGTCTGATTCTGAATAAGGACTTTCCACTTTACAGAAGCAGGCAAAGTTTAATTTGTCATAGTTACCACTGAACCCATTTCCTTTAAATACCCAATCTGCTTTGATACAGTAGGCATTGGCATTTCAAACCTTAAAATGAAATAAAGCTTTATGACGGAATATAAGTTGATATAAATACTTTCAATATACCTATATTCCATGTTACATTCAGTTAGCTGGCATTTCATCTTCACTAATGCACTTTTTCAATACTCATACATTCTTTAGTGTTTGATAATGTGACAGATGAATCCCCTATAAAATTAACTTTAAATCAATTGATATGTTAGCATGTGAGTATATGTGTGTGACTATGAATACATACATATATACACATACTTATATGCTTATACGTTTGTTTGAATCTCTCACTGACCTTAGCCATAAAAACACTTTTATTCTGTTGATTTATACCTCAGCCTACATGTGAACAAAAGATTCAGCAAATCATAATAACATAGTTACTCTATTTTCCAGTTTATTTGTAATAAATATGCATTACCTACATAATGTTTACATCAATATGAGCATACATTACTTATACAACGTAATGGTCTAAATAATGCAACTATCAACAATAACCACACACTCTCCCCCTAGCAATTACAGAATACAAGTTTCTCTGTTGCACAACATGTCTGACTATAGTAAATTTAGGATTATCTCCTTATTAGGTTTCCATTTACACTCTTAATGAATCATATTTATTTTATAGCAGCTTATTAGTAAACTCGAATGCCAAGATAGGCAATACATACAATTTCCTCAAAAACTGACAGCTTTCACCATTAATTTAACAAACCCCTATGAATCTATATAATATATGAATCATCAGAGATATAGACCAGTGGAACAGAACAGAGTCCTCAGAAATAATACCACACATCTACAGCCATCTGATCTTTGACAAACCAGAGAAAAACAAGAAATGGGGAAAGGATTCCCTATTTAATAAACGGTGCTGGGAAAATTGGCTAGCCATAAGTAGAAACCTGAAACTGGATCCTTTCCTTACTCCTTTTACGAAAATTAATTCAAGATGGATTAGAGACTTAAATGTTAGACCTAATACCATAAAAACCCTAGAAGAAAACCTAGGTAGTACCATTCAGGACATAGGCATGGGCAAGGACTTCATGTCTAAAACACCAAAAGCAACAGCAACAAAAGCAAAAATTGACAAATGGGATCTAATTAAACTAAAGAGCTTCTGCACAGCAAAAGAAACTACCATCAGAGTGAACAGGCAACCCACAGAATGGGAGAACATTTTTGCAATCTACTCATCAGACAAAGGGCTAATATCCAGAACCTACAAAGAACTCAAACAAATTCACAAGAAAAAAACAAACAACCCCATCAAAAAGTGGGCAAAAGATATGAACAGACATTTCTCAAAAGAAGACATTCACACAGCCAACAGACACATGAAAAAATGCTCATCATCACTGGCCATCAGAGAAATGCAAATCAAAACCACAATGAGATACCATCTCACACCAGTTAGAATGGCAATCATTAAAAAGTCAGGAAACAACAGGTGCTGGAGAGGATGTGGAGAAATAAGGACACTTTTACACTGTTGGTGGGATTGTAAACTAGTTCAACCATTATGGAAAACAGTATGGCGATTCCTCAAGGATCTAGAACTAGAAGTACCATATGACCCAGCCATCCCATTACTGGGTATATACCCAAAGGATTATAAATCATGCTGCTATAAAGACACATGCACATATATGTTCATTGCGGCACTATTCACAATAGCAAAGACTTGGAATGAACCCAAATGTCCATCAGTGACAGACTGGATTAAGAAAATGTGGCACATATACACCATGGAATACTATGCAGCCATGAAAAAGGATGAGTTTGTGTCCTTTGTAGGGACATGGATGCAGCTGGAAACCATCATTCTCAGCAAACTATTGCAAGAACAGAAAACCAAACACCACATGTTCTCACTCATAGGTGGGAACTGAACAGTGAGATCACTTGGACTTGGGAAGGGGAACATCACACACCGGGGCCTATCACGGGGAGGGGGGAGTGGGGAGGGATTGCATTGGGAGTTTTACCTGATGTAAATGATGAGTTGATGGGTGCTGACGAGTTGATGGGTGCTGACGAGTTGATGGGTGCAGCACACCAACATGGAACAAGTATACATATGTAACAAACCTGCATGTTATGCACATGTACCCTAGAACTTAAAGTATAATAATAATAAAATAAAATTTAAAAAATATGAATCATATGAATATATACACAATATATAATAAGATAAAATACATAATTTAACATATAACATATGAAATAATATATAATATTAATAATTAATATGTATTAATATAATATATAATAAATATATAACATATGAATCATATAATATAAAAATATATGCATAGACTTGAGATAGGTGTAAAGAATGGAAAAATTAAAAAATAGTGCACTTGATGAGTTCACAACCTAGTATAGTGTGTCATAGAGAATGTAGTATTTTGTGTATGCAATAGTAAAGCTATATATATATTGCAAAATAAATGAATGATTTTGCTTAGGGTAGGAGGAAAGGGGTAATATTTGAGATAAATCTCAAAGCATGTAAAGATTTATCAGATGAAGAATTGGGGTTATAGAGGAATAGGGGTTGCATTTCAGGAGAGAGGAACCAACATGTGCAAAAGCTTAAAGGAATATAATTTCATAGTTTCTGGGAAGGACAATAGGTAGCTATATGTTTCTGAAATCCTGAATGCTTGGGTGAAATACCAAAAATGGGGCTAGAAAAGCAGGTTAAGATTAGATTGTAAAGGCATTTAAAAGCATCTTGATTAGTTGGGAAATAATTTCTACAATGTTTTAGTTGCATGAATAACAAAAGCTTCTTTTAATCCAGATACTTAGTGGAAGTTCGTCTTTCTCTAAGTAGAATAATAGACCTAATAATAATAATAATACAGTATCATATATTTTTATAACCTTTTTGTTTTTCTGACTACTTTCAAGTACAGAGATGGTCCCCGACTTACAGTGGTTCAACTTAACAATTTTTTGACTTGAGGATGGTGTAAAAGTGATACTCATGCAGTGGAAACCATACTTTGAGGACCTATACAACCATTCTGGTTTTCACTTTCAGTACAGTGTTCAATAAATTACATGAAATATTCAATATTTTATTATAAAATAGACTTTGCGTTAGATGATTTTTCCCAACTGTAGGCTAACTTAAGTGTTCTAAGCATGTTTACGATAGGCTAGGCTAAGCTATGATGTACAGTATGTTACATGTAACAAATGCATTTTCAATTTACAAAATTTTCAAGCTATGATGGGCATATCAGCATATAACTTCATTGTAAGTTGAAATGCCCATCAATGATAGACTGGATAAAGAAAACTGGCACATGTACACCATGGAATACTATGCAGCCATTAAAAAGGATGAGTTCATGTCCTTTGCAGGGACATGGATGAAGCTGGAAACCATCATTCTCAGCAAACTAACACAGAAACGGAAAACCAAACACCACATGTTCTCGTTCATAAGTGGAAGCTGAACAATGAGAACACATGGACACAGGGAGGGGAACATCACACACCTGGGCCTGTCAGGGAGTCGGAGGCAAGGGGAGGGAGAGCATTAGGAGAAATACCTAATGTAGATGACAGCTTGATGGGCTCAGCAATCCACCATGGCACGTGCATACCTGTGTAACAAACCTGCACATTCTGTACATGTATCCCAGAACTTAAAGTATAATAATAATAAAAAAGAAAAGTATCTGTGCATGATGGGTTTTGATATCCTCAGTAACTATGGCCAATTAGTTGAACATGGCACAGTATTATCAATTTGCAGTGGAGGAAAGAAAGGAGAAACCGGAGGAACAGTGAGAGAGAGAGAGAGAAAGCTGCTGGTCATGTCCTCTTTCCAGCATGTCACCCTCCATGTTCTTCTTCAAATCAAAAAACGGAAAAGTGAAGGGGAGCTTAGTAGCATTCAGCTCTGCTACACTGCACACCAGCTATACACAGAGACAATCAATATGGTTTGGACACAGCTGATATAATTTGGTGGAGCTCTAATTGAATTTTTTCCCCTTCTTAATATAATTACACCTACAGAACATCTCCAATTAAGTGTCCCCCCATCAGTCTCAAAATTAAATATCCCAAATGGAACTCATTATCTACTCCCACATAACCCAGCTCTTCATGACTGTTTCCCCTTTCTATTATAAGCATCACTGCTTCCAGGCTCCTAAATCTGAAATCCCTGGAGTCACTTATTTTTTTATTCCTTTCTCCATCCTGAAATCCATTCAGTTACTGAATGCTATTGACTAATGTTTGAAATTATATCTATGCATACCTTCCTTTACGTTATGGATAAATATTTTTGGAATGTGTTTACACAGAACAAGGAATCAGTGAACAAAAGAGTGAAGCCATGAATAAACAAGTGTTTATTCACCATTTTCTTTTTTATTTATTTACTTATTTTTATTATACTTTAAGTTCTAAGGTACACGTGCACAACGTGCAGATTTGTTACATAAGTATACTTGTGTCATGTTGGTGTGCTGCACCCATCAACTCTATTTGTAGTACTGCACCCTAAAGTTTGTAATGTCTGAGAATATCTGATTGTAAGCAATTACCCCAACCCCATGTAAGTTACCAGTGTTGTAACAGGTATGTCTCCTTATATGTGAATTTGTTCAAAGTTTCTTAATTATATTTTTAAAATCTCTTATTTTAGAAAGCACTCTCAATTGCTTTACTAAGAATAAGATAATACTCTTTAGAAGACAAATCATTGCAAGTTTTACATCTATAAGTAGGTTGCCTGATGAAATGGATTGAAAAACTGAAGGCAAATATTGAATGTTAGATTATTCTCAGGTATCTGACTTCATCGTTTTACTTGCTAGGTGTCATTGTTAATGATAATTTTAAAAATCACACATACCTACATATCTACACATACAAAACAGTAAGGAGTCATGCTATTGAATTCACAAATACATGCTAAAATACAAGGGGAAAAATATAAACAGCTTTCTTACTAGCAAGCAGAGTGCGGCGTGAGGTCAAATTTTTATGATGAATAGCATACATATTCACAAAGTAATTTATCTCAACTTATGTAGCTGAAAATGGAGTTGATGTGTTCTGAAAAAACCCTTCTAGATGACATTTAAAAAAGGGGTTCTTATGACAAAGAAAAAAATTACCTCAAAGCAACTTGCAAAGAGATTGAATAAAGTCATTTCATGAAATGCGAGAGTAAAAAACATGCCAGCATTTCTAATATTTCTAAAGTTTTATATGATATAAATATGAAATATAAAAGTAGTTAATATTTTTATCATAGAAAATTTTTCTTATCAAAATAATGCATATAATTGATTATATATATCTGCTAAAATCCTAAAATGTTGTGTATACCTGTTGGCCTAAAACATTTTTGAGGGCTCACAGGCATATTTTCTTTTGAGAAAATAGAAACTACTTAATACATAAGATGATTTTATATTTTGGTACCCCTGCTGCATTTTACAAGGGGTTGGAGAAACACATGTCTATTTTTTTCTAAATCAAATGATCTGTGTGTGCACCATGCTACCTTGAATATCAGATTATCAGATTTACCATCCCTATTAGGGATATAAATGTCCCAGAAGAACGTAAGAACAAATTTTTAGGAAGATGAATATAGAATCTACAGATTGAATGGATGAGGTGATTTACATTAAATCTGTTTCTGGGATATCCTAGTTGGAAAATCCACCTAAATACCTGAAAACTGAAATAATCCAAGACAGTATGCATTTGCTTAACAGACTTTTTCTCCATAATTTGTCTGTGTTTGGTAAGATCATCTCTACTAAAAGGCGAAGGTTGTGCTGAGCCGAGATCTCCTCGCCATTGTACTCCAGCCTGGGCAACAAGAGCGAAATTCAGTCTCAAAAGAAAAAGGAAGAGAGACAGAGTTGCTACCCCTCAGTAAAGAAGTTACATTTCCTTCATAACTTTCTTCCTATAAGGCAATAAACAAATATTTATTAAGAACCTATCATGTGCCAAGTAAATAAGTACCCTGTCAAAACAGTTAGATTCAGAGTGGGCTAGAATGATTTGGACAGAAGGGAATGTGAGAAAGGCTAGATAAGATGTAAACTTTTCTCCCACAGGCGGACCTTCCCAGTAGGCGAAGTAGAGATACAAATAACATAGTGAAGGGTATTATGGAATAAAAAAGTCAATAAATTCATTTATTTAGTGATTATAGCCTTGGCAGATGATACCATGGTTAGATATTATAACAACCTAGTAAATGTGTTAGGGTGATCAAATCCGTTTTATTTTATTTTATTTAAATTAAATAGTTAATTTTAATAGAAAAAATCATTTATATTTATTTCATTCAACGCGTTATTTTGGAGAGAGAGATATATATATAGTGGAATGGCTCAGTCAAGCTAATTAACATATTTATTACCTCACATGCTTATTTTTTGTGGGAAGAACACATTTTATTTTATTTTATTTTATTTTATTTGAGACGGAGTCTCGCTCCGTCGCCCAGGCAGGAGTGCAGTGGCGCAATCTCAGCTCACTACAACCTCCGCTACATGGGTTCAAGAGATTCTCCTATCTCAGCCTCCTGAGTAGCTGGGACTACAGACGCACCCCGCCATGCCCTGCTAATTTTTGTGTGTGTTTTAGTAGATACGGGGCTTCACTATGTTGCCCGGGCTGGTCGCGAACTTCTGAGCTCAGGCAATCCGCCCACTTCAGCCTCCCAAAGTGCCGGTATTACAGGCGTGAGCCACTGCACCCAGCCACGCGAAGAACACTTAAAATCTACTCTGTTAGCAATTTTCAAGAGTACAATACATTGTTATGAACTACCTGTATAATCAACATGTACAATAGATCTCTCGAACTTATTTCTCCTGTCTAAATGAAATTTTGTATTCTTTGATGAATATCTCTGCAAGCCCCACACCCTCCTCTCAGTCTCTGGTAACCACCATTCTACTCTCTATTTCTATGAGCCCAACTTTTTAGTTACCACCTATAATAAGTGAGATCATATGGTATTTGGCTTTCTGTGCCTGGCTTATTGCACTTAGCAAAACTTCCTCCAGGATTATCCATGTTGTCACAAATGATAGATTTTCTTCTTTGATGTCTGAATTATATTCTATCGTGTGTGTGTGTGTGTGCGTGTGTGTGACCACATTTTCATTATCCATTCGTTGATGGACATTTAGGTTGAATCCATATCTCGGCTATTGTGAACAATGCTGCAATGAATATGGGAGTGCAGATATCTTTTCAATATAATGATTTCATTTCTTTGGGATATATACGCCGTAATGGGATTGCTGGATCCATTGTCAATTTAAAGATATAGAAAACAAGCCTTAAATATTTGTGTCCCCCAATATCCAAAAGCTAATCAATGGCCTAATCAGCTTAATTTGTCTGTTTGGTTTTTACTATCAAACTTAATACATTCTCCAATGCTCTTTTTCATAGTTGTAGCCGTTTCTTGAAGATTATAATATTTAGTAGTTTAGATTGTTATGTAGACATGTGGTGATTAAAGTAACTCTCACAATTAATTTAACTAATTTTAGTTGTTATCATGTACTACCTTTTTACATACTATTTTCCTCAAAAATGTTAAAGTGCTTTTCTTAAAGCCTTTTTAGCAGGGCCTATCATATTTATTTGCATTACTGTTTCTTTAATTGCTTTAGTTTAGTGACAGTTTCATATAGTCCATTTACTGGATTCAGGATACAGTCCAGTTACTTGAGGAGCCCAAAGGTTAATGACTTCTGAAAGTGCATGAATCGCTTCTACTCACTGATGCATCCCAAACATTCAGATCTTGTTTACTAAATCAGAGGTTCTAGCCCTTAAAGTTCCTTGGAGGATACTATCAGAATGAGAAGACTCAAAATAGAAGTCTTCCAGAATACAATGTTGTGGTTTTAAACTTAAAAGTATTGCCAATATAACGTTAGTACCTACTGAGGTGGTCACCCTAATTCCAGCAGGTCACATTCTGAGAACTGAATGGGTTTTGTATAGTATGCCGAAATAACTTTCAGAATGAGTCCATTGTTTTTCAAAAAAAAAAAAAAAAAACCAGAGTTTTTGAAAAACCTACTTAGTTATTTGGAAAAATGTTGACTATGACATTGAAAATCGTGTTCCTAGAATCCCTAAACATTATTACCAAAACCATTGGCCACAAAGCTGCCTTCTACTTTTTCCCCAATCCTTCAAATTAATTCTGAGTGTATCTGCTCTTAATATTCAGGTTTTACTTAATATTCCATCCTAATATTTTATTTTAAAACACATTTTATGCTAAAAATTTACACATATATTTATAATGTTCTTTCTTTGGGGATGTGAGGATTCTACTGCCAATCTCTATTTTTTAGTACTTCAGTGTGTACAGTAATAAGGTTGGGCAATTTATTCATGTCCCAGCAAATTTCCAAGTATCCACACACATTTCATTGGCAAACTATTCACCTCCACTCATCAGAGTTTGTAATGTAGACTGTGTTTCTAAAAAATATTTTTCTCACTCTTTCAGAGGAAGAAAATCAGTGTATTTTAAAACATAAAGCTAATAAATTCCATCACACAGAAATTAACTTCAATATGGCTGTGGTTTGAAATATGTCGTAATCCACTGAAGGAACTCAGGTAAAACTAGTAGGTTGGCTAATATTTATTTTTTATTTTTATTTTTAAGAGACAAGATCTCTCTGGCACCCAGGCTGAAGTGCAGTGGCATGATCATAGCTCACTCTAACCTTGAATTCCTGGGCTCAGATGATTCTCCCACCTGCGCCTCCTGAGTAGCTGGGACAACAAGCGCACACCACACCCTGCTAATTTTCTTTTTATTTTTCATAGAGTCAGGGTCTTGCTATGTTTCCCAGGCTAGTCTAAAACTCCTGGCCTCAAGCAATCCTCCCGCCTCAGCCTCCCAAAGTGGTGGGATTACAAGTGTAAGCCATCATGCCTGGTCTAGCTAACATTTTCCTTTTTAATTTTTTTATTTCATAAAATTGAGACTCACTTTGCATCCATAGACTTGTGGAAACATTTTGAATCCAGATGTCAGAGAGATTTTTTTGTTTGTTTGTTTTGGTTTGCTTTTCAATATCAATAGAATCTTCTGTAAGCAAAAGAAAGCAAGGACTTCTTTGATCATTTCTATATTTTTGTCTTGGCATTTCCTCACTCTCCTCATGCCAGCATAGTCCAAAGTTGATATTTGCTTAAGATTATTCAGGTGCTTAAATGTTTAAACTTGATAGTTTTTAATGCATCTATAAATTTAAACATAATTCTGGAAAGCTTCATTTTCTATAATTAAAAGTGATAATGTAACTTACTTTAAACGTATTTCTGTCTTGGGTATCTTTTCCCAATTAAAATTTAAACTCTTATTTTACAATGAGACATTGCCTCATTTATTTTTAATTAAGCAAATAAAACCAGACAATCCCTGAAAAACCTATGAAATCATCATCTTTTTAAAAGTATACCAAATCCTTATGATGAAAACTATCTTTTTACATCACCACTACATAGAAAGTTTGTTTTTCATTTTTTTATGTAATCACTATTAATAAATTCGTCAATGTAGGACCATAGGCAATTATTGTTAACACCTATAGCAAAGCATAGACAAAGTTGATTTTTTTTTTTTTTTTTTTTTTTTTTTTTTAAGATCTCACTCTGTTGCCCAGGCTGGAGTGAAGTGGCGCAGTCTTGGCTCATTGCAACCTCTGGCTCCTGGGTTAAGCAATTCTCCCACCTCAGCCTCCCGAGTAGCTGGGATTACAGGCGTGTGCCACTACGCCCATCTAATTTTTGTATTTTTAGTAGAGATGGGGTTTTGCTATAATGGCCAGGCTGGTCTTGAACTCCTGACCTCAAGTGATCCCCCTGCCTTGGCCTCCCAAAGTGTTGAGATTATAGGTGTGAGCCACTGTGCCCAACCCTGACGAAGATGATTTTACTTTATCTTAACCTCATCCTCATAATGGAGTTTGATAATTACATTTCATATTTTGATCACTTAAAAGTATTTTGTTAGTAGCATTAGTATTTTGTACATGAGGAAAAAGTGCTATGTAGCCATCATGGTAGAGTTCTGTTTCTAATGTAGCAGTTAATGTCTATAAATAAGAGACATGGAATTCTATGTTTCTCTCAAAAAGAATTTCTGTTAAAATATAGGAAAAATATATCAATTCATATTTGGTATTCATGTCGATTATGTTATAGTAATCTTATTTTGCTTTTGTAATTTAATTAGGGAAAACTTTTAAAAATACTCATTCAGTGAGTAACTTTATTGAGACCCTACAATACAGTGTAAGATTTAGATGCCAATACTACAACCATTTTACTGACAGAAAAATAAAACTCTAGAACAATTTCAGAAATGCTGCCTTTTTATGCTGTTCTCCCCAAAGCAGGGGTCCCCAATTCCTGGGCCCCAGACCAATCAGTCCATGGCCTATTAGGAACCAGGGGGAACAGCAGGAAGTGAGCCCCGGGCAAGCCTGAGCTCTGCTTCCTGTCGGATAAGCAGCAGTGTTAGGTTCTCATAGGAGCGAGAACCCTATTGTGACCTGCGCATGTGGGGTATCTAGGTTGTGTGCTCCTTATGAGAATCTAATGATAAATGTAATGTGCTTGAATCATCCTGAAACCATCTCCCCAACCCAAGTCTGTGAAAAAATTGTCTTCCACGAAACCAGTCCCCGGTGCTAAAAAGGTTGGGGACCACTTCCCTAAAGCTTAGAAATAGGTCTAAATATGTTCTCAAGACTCCTCTAAGTAAATACTTAAAAGCATAATTTTTAAGAAATCACTTGTATATTACTGCAAATGTGATACCTGAACTTTTGTTTGCTTGCTTGCTTGTTTGTTAGCTTTTGAGAATACAATTGTTTTTATTACTTAGGGAGTATACATTGAAGGAAATTATAAGAATTTTCATACTTGAAAGGGACAAAAGAATATGCAATAGGAAACAGTAAAAAAAAAATCATGTCAGGACTTTCAAACTTATCCTGCAGAATTCCTTTCAAGTTTCAATCCTTTGGGGGAGCCTTTTAGCTCTCTGTACCCTCTCCTTCTGCTTACATGTAAGCCTTGGTGATGCATCTACCAAACCCTTCATATCTGTAATCATGGCGTAGCTTTTCTCTTTCATTGTAAATTTAGGGATAGTAGAAATTGCCTTATTTAACATTGTATCTCTTATATAACTTTATATGTACCATACATACATAGAGTCTATTGGATAAATAAATGTTTATATACCTTAAACATGACATGGACGAACAGATAAATGGATGGATGAATGGATGGATGGATGGTGCATAGATAAATAAATAAATGGTTGGACGAATATGTTTATAATTATTTCTATGTAAAATATTTTTAGGGTTAATGACCTCCAAAGTGCTCTTAAAGCTCCAATTACCTGGTTAATTGCACACAGTACAAAATTCATAGAGGCAAACAAAAAAGAATGCATAAAGAGAATTGTTTATCCTATTATATTAGCTAGCCTCCTAGTTATCCTCCTTCTCTCTTACTGGGAGTGCCAGCATTCTGGTTTTCTGTGTATTCTTTCAGAGATCTGCTGTACGCACATACACACTCATACACATGGCCACATATATCAATTCAAATCTGTCAGGAAAGTATGAGAGCATCAGTCTCCTCATACCATCAAAAATGCAGTATACTATCAAACTTTTGATCTTTGCCAATATGATTGGTGAAAAACTATGAAACTATGTCTTTTACTTTGCACTTTACCTACTCAGGAATGAGGATGAGCATATTTTCAAATATTTAAGAGCAATTTTTGTTGATTTTTCTCTGAATTCTGTTCATTTTCTTTGCAAGTTGTAATATTCCTTCCAATATTGTTTTATAACCAGTTAATAGATGGGAACCAGTCTCGATGTGGCATCAGAAACAGTGTTATCCAGCATATTCAAACCTACCAACTTACTTGATTGATCAGAATAGCTAACTGTCTGAGTAGTTCATACATTTATTTACACTATCGAGAAAAATAGTTTCAACATTCTTGACCATATTAAAAAATGCCTTTTAGGCTACAAAGGTAGATTGAAGAGCGAAGTTCTGAACAGTAATGAAGGCCTCTATTCCATCCCAGGGAATTTGCAAAGGCTCTTCTCTGGACAAACTTGTGCTATTATTTTGCATGATGGAATAATTTTCATCCTTCAAATCTGTTTAATTGTACATCCTAAAAAAACACCTTCTTTGACTATGAAATCCAGACTAGTTCTCTCTCCTTCCCTGGACCCTCTATTTTAGGTATTTTCTATCTTAACATCTTGTTTATTTCTTCAATAACACTTACTATATTGGGTGATTATGTTATTTTGCCATTTATTTGCTATTCCCTACAATAGGTTGGAAGTTCCATGAGAGTAGTTTCCTTGCATGTCTTGTTTACTGTTTTATCTTCACTGCTTGATCCTTAGTGTGGCATGAAGTAAACATTCAACAAATATGTGTGGAAGGAATAAATGAACATACACATCTAATTTCTGGTATGTTTATCAGAAATTCAATTGTATACTTCTGGTAGACTGAATTTAATTCAATTGAGTTTTTCCCACGTGTGATAAGAAGGATAGAGGGATAGGGAAAGGGACAGATGGAGGATAGGAGGGTAAGAGAGAAGAAGAAAGAAAGAGGTGGGAGGGAGGAGAATGTAGACTCTTCAAGGAGCCTAGGCTTTTTACTCCTGTACTTACTTATTCACAATTTACTGCAAATGAATTCCACAGACACAGAAACTGCAAGCTTAGACCCCATCATTGCTCTGAGACAAGTGCATCCAGAGTGTTTTTGAAGTTCAGATATAATTGATAAATAAATGTAAAGCTGGGAGAAATTTATTAAAAATGGTTAATAACTCATAACCTTCAAGGAAGTGAATTGTTTAAAAAAGTACATAATACTTGGGTTAGAAACTGTGTTTCTTAGTTAAAATTCAATAATATATGTATTTCAATAGATCATATATGCCAGAAGCCACCTGGGTGTATTGACTATTACATAATAATTATTATCTTTATCCATCTAGTGTTTGATTGAGGATGGAGGCTGATGTATCAAATTAAATTAATTGAGATCTAAGAATGACATCAATAAACAAAATCTTAAGTTTCAACCTTCCTTTTTGCATATGTACTGCTTTAATCTTTCAGTTATTGATTACCAGTTATGTTTGCAAGGAACACATTTAGGCTTTTCTTTACAGAGAGATTTAACTTACCCTTTAAACCATGAGTTGGTGCTTTTAGTTTTAGGGATTTAGTTTCCTTAAAGCCCTCTGAGGGAAAGAAAGGTATATATAGTTATATATCTCCAGAGAAATTGAGTATCAAAGTCCATATAAAATGTAATTTATCAATGATTATTAACTTCTGCACTTGCCTGTGACTGCCTGTATTTGGTGATGAAGAAAATATGGAAAAGTAGATGATTAGAATAGGGAACCTAGGAAACAGGAATTGGAATATATATAATCTACAGAATAATGGTATCTTCTTTTATTTCAATTGTCATTTGGATAATTTTCTTTAAAAAGTAAATAAAATACAACAAATTGAGACTGAATTCAGTAGAATAGACTTGATACTAATAAAACATAAAAAATATAAGAGTTAAAAAGTAACTTTAAGGTATAGCTTTACGTTCTTACATTTATGGCATGAGTGCAAGGAAAGACTCAACAGTTATATGCATCCCTTTACTTTATAGTTGAATAGTAAAAAAATAATGCAGTGAAAAGTAATACTTCCTAGGGATGTTCTTAGACATGCAAACTGATCAAAAAAGTATAAAACATGTTGGATAGTATCTCTGGAATCTCCCATTAATACCAACAATGCCTTTTCATCAACCAACACTATTTGCATAGTCTTCTCAATTCTAGCTGGACTTTCTGATTTTGATCTTTCCAAGCCAATCCTTTTGCATACTGCCCTCAGACTTAGTCATCTAAAGGGTCTTTGATGATTGCCATTGTCTGAAGTTGGAAGTCCTAAGCCCGGCCTACAAGGTTCTCTATTTTTTTGTCATTTTCCTATTTTTACTTATTTCCTCCACTCTTTGACTGTCCTGCTTGCACTTTAAGGCAGTCTCCTTAGACCTTGAATGATATTTCCCACTTTCTCAACCTACCAAGCTTTTCATTCTCCTTTGGGACGCAGACAAAATCTGATCTTTGCTGTGATACATTTCATTAATTATCTGAGGTGGAATTAATCTCCCTTACCTTTGATTCTCCTGTAGCACTTGTAAGAACCTGTAATATAGCAGGTATCATATTGCACGGTAATTATTTTCCAAATGTCCTTCTCCTCAATCCAATTATGCGTACTTCAAGGGCCAGGACATTGTATCATTGTGTGTATCCTGTGCTGGAAATATATTAAGCTTCCATAGAGTTCTCAAGTAAATTATTGTGAAACATTTGTAATGCTAGGAAGAAAGCATTTTAAATCCTTTAAGAATACATGTTGAACAGGTGCAGTGGCTAATGCCTGTAATCCCAGCACTTTGGGAGGCCAAGGCAGGCAGATCACTTGAGCCCAGGAGTTCGAGACCAGCCTGAGCAATATGGTGAAACCTTGTCTCTGCAAAAAACACAAAAATTAGCAGTGTGTGGTGGTGGGCACCTGTAATTCCAGCTACTTGGGAGGCTGAGATGGGAGGATTCACTTGAGCCGGGAGACAGAGGTTGCAGTGAACTGAGATCACACCACTGCACTTCATCTGGGCGACAGAGTGCGACCTTGTCACACACACGAAAAAAGAATACATGTTGAAACTTTGGGAATGTTTTGAAGCAAGTTTTGATTAAATAGGACTTAGATTTCAGGAGACAATTTTATCTTTAATGCACTCGAATTTTTCAGATAATAAAATTATTTAATATACAGTCATACTAATAATATAGACCCTTACAATAGATAAGTTGGTGTGTATGTGTATATCTGACAGAGGAGTCCTACAGTCACATATATTTTAGCCGTAAAATAGGAAACCTAAATAAGCACATTTGTGTTAGACTTCAGCACAATAGGCTGAGCCTTCATTTTAATGTGACTTGGGACTGCCTAGTCCCTACTGCCTATCTCTACCAAAGACTGATCTGGAAGTGAACCCTTTTCTTTTCTTTTTTTTACACTAGCAGATGAACGTTATTGAGTTTATCTGTGGTCTGGTGATGATACCTGTAGAGCAGCTTCATTTTTCAGAGTCATTCAGAAAGCTATCATAAGCTTCTTCCTTCTTGTCAGGCAAAGCAAATCCTGGCATGACAGGATGTACTGGGAGTCTCTGATAGTGGGAACTGACAAAGATGTGCCTTCAGCACTCCCACAAAGCCATATTGTCTTTCCGGAAACAAGGATGATTTATTCAGCAAATCTAAGTGTAAACTAGAAAACCCATCAGATAAAATCCATACAACAAAGATCACCAACCATTTTTTATTCTTCTGAATACAGCCAGAAGATGCAATTTACCTTCTTCTCTTTATTGCTCCAGAAGTGACAATATAGAGTTAGAGAGAAATTATAGAGCAGAGATTTTGAAATTCGGTTTCCTCCCCGACTATTAGTTGAAAAAGGATAACTTTAGGAAGTGTTCTCATTTGATTTTCTATGTTTTATAACATGTTATGTTTGTGAATTTGTGTGTGATGTGTGGTGGTAGTAGTTCCAAAATATCTAAGATATATAGTAAATGAGCACACAAAAATACTTTATAGCTTTTGATATATCATAGTTGTACATATTTTCGTGTTACATGTTGTATTAGTTCATTTTCACACAGCTATAAAGAACTACCTGAGATTGCATGATTTATAAAGAAAAGAGACTTAATTGATTCAAAGTTCCACATGACTGGGGAGGCCACAGGAAACTGACAATCTTGGCAGAAGGTGAAGGGGAAGCAAGGCACGTCTTACCTGGTGGCAGGAGCTGGGGGATGTGGATTGGGAAGTGCCACACTTTTAAACCATCAGATCTCGTGAGAACTCACTAATGCAAGAAAAGCATGAAGGAAATCTGCTCCCATGATCCAGTCATCTCCCACCAGGTCCCTCCTCTGACACAAGGGGATTACCATTTGGCATTACATTTGGGTGGAGACATGGAGCCAACGTATATCACATGTAATATTTTAATACATGTATATAATGTATAAATGATCAAATCAGAGTACTTGAGATATCCATCATCTGAAACCTTTATTTCTTTGTGATGGAAACATTATAATTATTCTCTTCTAGCTATTTTGAAACACACAATAAATTACATTATTGTTAACTATAATTTCCTTATTATACTACCATATACTATACTAGAAAAAAGTGCTTTTTAAACCCCATCAGAACAGCAATAAAAAACAGCAATAAAAAACAAAGGTCACATGTACAATACTACTGGGCTGTGCTTGGAAAAAATATTTTATTCTTTTTTAAACTTTAGCCAATTATATCTTCAATAGATATCAACACTAATATCACATCTTTAAAACATTTCTATGGGTTTTAGTAAGGTATATTAAACAATAAAATATATTATCCAGAGAGACAAAATATTGACATGTAAAATATTTTTTTACTCATTTATGGTATCACCTACTGTCAGAAATAAAGTAAATTTAACGAGGTCTAAAGGGATTACAGTTGCTTAAATTGGCTAGAGTTTTATATGATTTATATTTTCATTCTTTTCTGGACATTGGAATCAAGTAGTAAATTTTGAAATTTTATATTGTATTTTTGCTTATCCTGTTTACAATATCACACCTGACTCAATTTAGAGTAGAAAATATTTCTAGTTACCCTTCTTCAGAAGATAAACATCTTTTCAAATGCATTTCAGCATTTTAATTGTGTTAATAGAAACAGTTCAAAAATATAGCATAAATCTCAGCATGTTCTATTTTGGAGAGAAGGAGAACAGTGATTTTTGACTCTGATGGATAGTTTCCCAATGTAAAAAGAGTACATTTTTCTTCTTAATAATATTTTATTTCATTTCATGTGGTACTATAAAATAGGCAAAATATACCTTTACCTCTATTCTGAATACTAGAAGTAGAAGTAAATGATTTTATTATTAATATCATCAATTATACTGTATTAATGTTGATATGATGCCTTACAGTTAATCAATCATGTTCATATATTTTAATTCATTTGGCCCTAATAGCTGTGACCACCTCCCAGAATAGCCCAGTCAAAAGAGCTTGAAAAAAAATCATACAATATACACATGAAGTTTAAGAATTTATGGCATTTGAAATATTTGCCCTTAGACAATGTTCTTAATGTTTCTGAGCCTCAGTTTTTAATACATGAGTAAGAATACTTTAAGTAAGTATTATTCTTCCATAGAATGGGAATAAGAATACTTACTCCATGAAATGAGAATAAGAAGACTTACTTTATGTAGTTACTGAGGGAGTCAAGTGAGGAGCAATTACTAATGCCATGACAGTGTAGATGCTCAATACTCATCATTCAGTTTCCCCTTTTGAACTTATAGCCAGAAAGAAATGACTTCAGTGGTGGTACTAAGGAGAGAGGGGGTGATTTAACCTTTGCTTAACATTCCTCAGCCCTCACACCAAGCTACAGGAAGCAAATACACAATCTATGAAAATAAGGAAACCTACATTCAAGACAAATCCCGTGTGTACCTCCTCCCCTTCCTCTCCCAGAAAGGATGGCTATGTCTGAATCACAAAATGTAAGGGGTCGCCTAAAAATTCAGAAATCAGGATAAATTATATTTTACCTCATTTTAAAACTCAAAATCAATGCAAAATGATTCAAATGGGCAAAATATTAAAACTTTAAGGGAATACAAGATGTAATCTTGCACTCGTGCCACTCATATTCTCTGGCCTCATCCTTATCTCCACTTAGCAACCAACTCAAGGACTAGAACATTGGCAGTGACATAAAGCACAGCTTCCTCATCCCACCTTTCTGTGTCCCCAACTTTGGGATAGTAAACATTGCCTGAATTTATAATCCTGTAATATTTTTAAATGTTTTATCAGATATATATGTTTCAACAATATTTGCTCCAGTTTAGTGTAGCAGTTAAGAGTGTGGGTTTCAGAGCGTTACCACCTGGATTTGAGTTCTGTCTACACTAACTACTGGATATCTGACCTTGGAAATGTGACTTAAGTTCTCTGAGCCTCAGTTTTCTCATCCAAAATGAAGAAAAAAAGGGGGGGGGACAATAATAGTAAATATGCCATAGGGCTATTGTGAACATACGTGAGAACATTAAAAATATTTATTTTAGTGTATGACACAAAATGTTTTAGTTTTTTTTTTATTTAAATGTTATTAAAAGGATATTTGGGACTCATATTTTCCTCATGCATCATCCCATCCCTAGAATTTACCTTGATTGTTTTGCGTAGCAGTCGTTTCTTTGACTACTACATAATCAGGTTAACTGTCCATTTTCCTGCCAGAGGGCATTTGGGCTGCTTGAAGATTTTTTGCTTATTGTGTTATTTTGGGCAGTGCTGCTAGGTACATTCTTCTCATGTTTCCTTTTGCAAATACCTCTCTGTTTTTCATGTTGCAGATGGATACCTCAAGATTTCACCTTGCCATGGCATGAAATCCAAAGTCTATACCCATAGATTCCGATATTTCTCTCTTGCTTGTTCACACCTAGTAATAAACTTTAGCCAAAACAAACTGTTGCTTGTTTCTATGGGCCTAAAGTCGCTGTGCTGGTCCCCCCTGAATCCTTTTCTATGAGTCTCTTAGTACTCTTGCTCTCAGAATCTGGTCCGTACCGAGTTGGCAGCTTTTTTTTTTTTTTTTTTTTTCCAGGGCTTTATTGCTGTTTTAAAGTCTTTCCACTCTGAATCGTACCTATTCGGCCCAGAGTTAGTTGCATGTCTCTGTGTTTCTAACCTGAGGGTCATGAGTCTGACTTTGCTCAGTGAAGGCAAATATTTTCTTCCTCTGCAGTCTGTGTTCATTTTGATAATGATGCTTGATGAGGGGACTAAGCATCCCCCTGAGAGGAAAGAATCTCGTTTGGATTGTAATTTGTCATAGTTTGTCTTAGTTTGGATTTCTTTAAAAGCCAAGCCTGAGGCGAGGACTAGAGAGCAACTAGCTCATTTGGTAGCTGATCACAGGGAACACAAATGGGAGGCAGGGGAAGTAAGGAAAAACAGGGGAAAAAAAACAGTGAGTATATTATTGAGCTGGCTACTGCAGTGGGAAACTGTTGTTCAATCCTATGAAGACCCTCTGAGGAATGCTGTAGAATGTACTCATAATTGTCCCTCTGAAGGATAAGAGGCTGGGGAATATGTCTCTGGTTCCCGTGCCTCATTAATTATTTCTCAGGGATATCAGGTCCCCTGCTGTGTGTAGGATGAGTGAGTTTCTGTAACTTTGGAGAAAGTCGTGAGGCAGAAACACAGAGATGCAGTCAGTGCTTGACCTGGTAGGCCTTTAGCATGCCTGACACTGTCCCTCACAGGGCTGATCAAGCCAGAGGTAAACCAAGAGTGGGCAGTGTCTGCTACATAGTTCCAATTGAATTTCCCAATTATCTACTGCTATGGTCTTCTTTGACAACACGTCTCAAGAAGATAACCTGTAACTCTAGCCCACTGCTACTGAAGGTTTCATACCTGGTATCATATGGATTATAACTGTACTATTTCATTTGTCAGGTATTTTAGTGTCGGAAAGCCCTATAGCCTGTTTTCCTTAATATAAATTTTGATTAAATTATGCAAGTCCACTTTAAGTTCACAGTTTGATGTTATGTACATAGCAGGTGCTCAATAAATACTTCTTAAAGCAATAATTTTTAAATGACTTTTTGTATTATGTAGAACACATTAAATATAATAGAGCCCTTCAGCAGGAAAACTGTTTCTTCAAAGTTGCAAAGTGACTGACAATGATATATATATAACTAGAAGTTTCAAGAAAAATGTTACCAGGGGCCACTTCTAAACTAGGGGGAAAATCATTTTTCACAGTAAGCTATCCCATCTCCTTCCTACCGAAGCCTCTGATCTGCTGTGATTATTAAACCCTCATCTTTTAGTGCAAGAAATCCAGCAGGCTGAAAGGGAAACCCTTTTCAGATTAAAAAAAACAAAAAACAAAAAACAAAAAAACGTTTCTTTTAGGTTGATGTTGTTATACTAACTTGCCAATCAGTTAAACATGTGTTTGTCTTTTAAAAATATCACATAAGAGGCCGGGCCCGGTGGCTCACGCCTGTAATCCCAGCACTTTGGGAGGCCGAGACGGGCGGATCACGAGGTCAGGAGATCAAGACCATCCTGGCTAACATGGTGAAACCCCGTCTCTACTAAAAAATACAAAAAAAAAAAAAAAAAAAAATCTGGCCGGGCGCCCGTAGTCCCAGCTACTCGGGAGGCTGAGGCAGGAGAATGGTGTAAACCCGGAAGGCGGAGCTTGCAGTGAGCCGAGATCCGGCCACTGCACTCCAGCCTGGGCGACAGAGCGAGACTCCGTCTCAAAAAAAAAAAACCAAAAACAAAAACAAAAATATCACATACGAATAAAAGATTTTAAGATCTACGGTTTTAATCATAAAGATAAGCAAATGTGTTTATTACCTCGAATTTTCCACAGTAACTTGAAGCTGTCTATGTACCCATCTCCAATTCCATTGATTTCCCCACTACCACCAGAGATAACCGTGGTCCTGAAATTTGCTTTGTTTCATAGTCTTGCCACATATGTATGTATTACTAAAAGAGAAATAGTCTTGCTCTGCATGCTTTTGAACTTCACATAGTTGGAATCATATTGCATTTCTTCTTCTGTGACTGTTTCTTTCAATCAGCATTATGTTGCTAAGATTCATCCATGTCTGTGACTGCAACATTATGTCATATTCCATCATAGAAATAACTCACAATTTATTTATACACACTACCGTTGATGGATACTTGAGTCGTTTCCTGTTTTAATTATTCTCCTATTAAAAACAAGGTTCCTTGTATACATGTGGGAGTGGGATTGCTGGGTCACAGGGCTCATGTGTGTGCCCTCAGGTATACTCTTTGGCTCCTTTACACTGCTCTACTGTGTACCACTGGGAGACTGACCTTTGCAGAGTGCGTGTGCCAGGCTTCCATTTCCAGCTGACTTCCAGCTCTGTTTGGCTGATGGTGAAGGATTGGAAAGTCAGGGAAGACACAAGAGCGCTTCTCTTCCTCTCTTTGCGTTTCAGGCAGTATCTTTGGCAATAGTTGCATATACTTTGATGTCCCACCTCCAACCAGATAGGCCCACTGTAGCTCCAGCTTCCAATGAATAATCTCATAACCTCATTCACTGAATTCATGCACCATGCCTTCTTTCCTCCTCCTCCCCCCCATTCCTTCTCCTCTTCCTCCTCCCTCTCCTTCTCCTCATCCTCCTCCTTCTCTCTCTCTCCCTCTCCCTCCCCTTCTCTCCCTCCCTTCTTCTTTCCTCTCTCTTCCTCTCCCTGTACTTTAACGGTAATAGTGGCTTCCTGTGGTTGCTAAACTCTGGGTCACTGTGTCCTCCACAGTTTGTCAACTCAATTCTTCTCTCATTTGTTTCAATTCTATAATTTAAGGTTTCTGATTTAAATATCAAATGACTTTTCGTGTCTGCTTAGATTCTGACTGACATGATGTATTTGTAAGTTTCCAAGATTATGCCAAATTATTTTTAAAATTGGTTACACCAATTTAAATTCCCCCAAACTTGAAAATTCTGCTTGCTCCAAATTCTAACACTTGATAATGTTAAACTTTTAACTTTTGGCTACTCTGTTGAGTATAAAATTGTTTCTCGCTGTGGATTTACTTTGAATTTCATTAATGAAAAATGAGTTTGGGCATTTTTTCATAAGTTCCATTGGCAAGTTTTAAATGCATGCAATTGTTTAGAATAAAACATTTTTCTTTAATAAAACTCATTATTAAATTTATATGACTTTAAAGCTGTACTTTGATTTAGTATAGGTAGTACACAATTTACCTCAGTTTTCCATTTTATGTATTCACTAATTTAATTTAGCAGATATGAATTAAATTCTACAATATACTATACGGACTTTAATATGAAAGTAAAAATCAGAACATGTTATGGCTAGGATAACTTGGGAGCACAGCCTTTTTGAAAGTGGTTTGGTGTTAGGATATACATTTTTGTGTTTACCTCTCTTTCCCACCACCAGTTTCATCATCATCCATTAGATCAATTACTGCGGTACATTACAAATAGAATGTGAAACTGTTTACAAGATTTCGTATTGTTCAATCATTTTGCAGGCACTATCAAGGACCTTCAGTGTCAAAAAAGGATTCAGAGGTTCTAGAAAATTTTAGGCTATATCATGCCTTGAGAAGTCCTATCTAATCAAAATATAGACTACTTTTAGAGTGTAAAGGAATTCATAAAATGTGTCAGCTTAAAATATGGAAATAGTGAGAGTGGCTTTTCCTTTCCAATATGTTGATGAAGAGTGCAGACAGGGATAAACATTAGCTCTGTGTGGACATGATAGTATCTGGTGTCTGAGACTCTGGTCATACTGGTTACTGTTAATACCCATAATTGAAATAACTCTAAGACATGGCTTTGTGGAGAAAGAAAGATACTACTCGAGAGAAAGCAACTTCATATTTCCTTTTATTAATAAGTGTTCAAATTCTAAAAACTTGTAACAGTAAAAAGATATTTTGAAATTTTCTAAGAAATTGCATTCTAGAGCAGGGCATGGTGGCTCATGCCTGTAATCCCAGCACTTTGGGGGGCTGAGGCAGGTGGATCACGAGGTCAGGAGTTCGAGACCAGCCTGGCCAACATAGTGAAACCCCGTCTCTACTAAAGATGCACACACAAAAATATTAGCCAGGCGTGGTAGTGGGCACCTGGGATCCCAGCTACTCAGGAGGCTGAGGCAGGAGAATCGCTTGGCAGGAGAATCGGGAGGCGGAGGTTACAGTGAGCCCAGAGCATGCCATTGTACTCCAGCCCGGGCGACAGTGCGAGACTCCATCTAAAAAAAAATAAAAGAAAAAGAAATTGCATTCTAGGGCTGTGCATCCACATGTACCTGGGATCAATGCTTCCACAGTCCTATCTTCACATCATAAATCTAACCTTAAATCATCAAGAAAATATGATGTTAAACATACCATACATAAGAAGGGAAAGAGAGCTGTCCTACATAATCATTTTAATGTAAACCTTTCATCCAGAAGTTGAGGTGTTCTGTCATCCAAAGGAGTAGCTCTCAGCTGTCTGGCAAACCTTTTTATTCAGAAGGACATTTGTTGTGCTTTGGTTTAGCTTGGGTTTTATTGTGCTGCTTGTGTGTGTGTGTGTGTGTGTGTGTGTATGTGTCTGTGTGTGTGCAATTCTCATTCTATTAAATTATTGTGTAATTTTGATACATCTATATCAGGATTAGAAATTTTAGAAAAAGATTATTTCTGGTTTTCTGATCAATATATCCTGTCTGTGTATTTTGTGTTCGTGCAAAGGATAAGACAAAAGCACGAGTTATATGTATGAGTCTACAACTGAGTGTTGTAAACCAAAATTCCAAATGAAAGAAAGATATGGGGTGGATGGCAGGGTTAGAGAATTGAAAGAGGGAAGAACAAAAGGCTTGCAGACATCAGTAAAATATGCTTTGTTAAGTTAAAAATAGTAAGAATGTATTGAAATATTTTACATTAATTTCCAGTTTCCCACTTTTTCTTTACTATTGCACAATGAATGCTTTAGTTTTTGAGTTTCAAATATTTGGCTAAGCTTATCTACTTATTGAATTTGATTTCTTACTGCATGTGTGTACTGCTTTTTTGTTGCATTCATAGCATAAATTTTGTGGACACATTTCTGCAAAAACTGTGGATTCAGCATGTTGCAGAGTATTATGGCAACAAAACTGAGTAAGAGACTAAGCTGAGACTTGGTAGAAAATATCTGTTGTCCTACAAGGCTTGACTCTACTGTTACTTCAAGAAAATATTGTATTAACTATATGTGTTATACCTAAGAAAGCCAAAGGATACTCATTCCTCTGATGTGGTGAGATACTCCTCATTACCCCTGTGGAAATATTATCTAGATTGTGAGCTCATCCATTGAATGACTACATATTATTCATTTTGTCGTTTCCCTAATATATATTGAGTTCAAACTACATTGAATTCTCTGGAATTTGACTAGAAGGTTGATTATCCAGTAGAGTTTCTTGTAAGAAATTCTTATAGCAGTGAACTATTCTTTATGGCAGATAAATCCTACCTATCTATACTGATTTTCTTTTTTAGTACCATAGTTATACTCAGGTCACTCTTTTTTTTTTTTTGTTTGTTTGTTTGTTTGCTCATCTAGACAAGACTATATAATCCTTTTTAGAAGGGGTCAATATCCTATTTGAAATTAAAACAGAACAGTTAGATGGTACCAGGGTCACCTTAATTAACTTATCAGACTATCAACCAAATCAAAATATGATTTCAGATGTAATTAACCCATTTACGCAGTGAGATGCAAAGGTGTGAGGATTTCTTGAACACATCTTTCTCTCATGTAGCACATATCAACCTCCTGATACCTTTTGTGGTCAATTCACATACCATGACAATACATCCTAAATTTGCAGATGTGGTCTAACCAGCATAGGTTCACATAATTGGCATGACACAGAATTTTTAAAATATCAACTATCTCAGGAACTTTATTCGTGTGAATCTGGAAGATTCTTTTTGATATTTGAACCCTTACTTTCATAGATTCAGCTGTCAAAGTATTTTTAGAATGGGTCCGTAAGGCATCATTATTTTGTAATTATAATCTTATAGATTGACAGCAAATGCTGTATTCCATGAAAATGTTGCATTGAAGTGATCCTGGTTAGTGCTAGAGACAGACTGCTTAGATCTAAAGTCTCATGAGAAGAAAGAAAGAACTTAAAATGATTTTAAATTCACCGATATGAAGATACAGGATCTCTCATAAAATGCTGAAAGGTTGTTTTTGACCCCAGACTTTTAGCACTTCAATTTTACGTTCAAACGTTGTAAAATTTGATTACTCATGAGTTAAAAGGTTTGGTGCAAAAAGTACTTTAAAAATATGTTCAGTGTTTTTTTTGAAATTGTACACATTTGAGTTTGAAAATTGGGGGAGAAATTTGGAAGGCTACAAGCCATATGATGGTGGATATTTCCCATGGAAAATATAATATGCAGCTGTGCTCTGCTGCATGATAGAACAGGAGATTAAAATATGAGAAATTATAATAGTGTTTGGTGATGATATTTATGTCACTGAATCAAATAAAGTATGATATATATATCATAAGTTAATAGAACACTTTATTATTGATTAAAGCCTACATTACATTTTAAATTATTGGCATGTTTGGTCTTGCAGAGGGTCAAGGGTGATTCGTAACAACAGAACTATTCTCCTTTCAAAAAGTTAGCAGAAAGTTAATATCAAATTCTATGGGGTAGAGAGGAATTTGGGCTGAGGTAGGTCAGGAGGAATGTAAAGAGATGTGTAATGTGTAGATTTGTGAGTTGTGGGCATCTGATTTTGTGTTTAACAGTATTTGCCACCAAGATAAATGAATGAAGAGCTAGCCATTTCTTTCGGTTCTATGTTCTTATGAACCTTAAGTTTATTTTGCTAAAATCAGTAAGAAAATTCAAATTCAAATTAAGCTATATAGTCTCACAAATTTCAGATCTCTGAGGGGTGTGCATTAATAAGTATTCAAAAGTATTTTGTCATTGAAATATTATTATGTGAATTTTTATGTAATTGAATTATTCTTCAATGTTGAGAAACTGTCTTTACTAGGCTAAACATTCCCTTAGTGCTCTCATTACCCAATTCCTTTGTGTTCCGCTCTCAGTGTCTGAATTGTCACCAATATGTGGAGTCCAAATTATGAAATAAAAAGCTTTACCAGAATTCTGATGATTTTGAAGGAAGAAAATGACAGCAAATTTTGATCAATTCTCTCCTGTTAGTGATTAATTCAATGAACCACTTGAATTGCTTATTTCCTCATAGAACTGTATGTACATGAAAGATAGATACAATATTTAGTACAATCTATAGTGAGACATGAAGGGAAGGAGGTTGTGAGAAAAGAATAAAACTTTATTATAAAAATGCTTGTTAATAAAGATTTGACACAAAAGCAATACGGTAAGTTTTCAGAAAATCAAACAATGCATTTCATATGAAACTTCACATTGGCAAAGCAGTTATGTGAATACCAATGTTTTTAATCTAAAACAAAGCATCGTGAAGTAGTTTCATGAATAATGTACTGAACTTGTTTCACACAAGGAACATCACAGTGAGAAAATTATTCCAAAACGATAAAGTTAAGTGAAGCTTGCATTATAAGGCCAATAATACTCAATAGGGTATTTTCTCATGAATTTGCACTATGGAATGTTTTTATTCTGGAATTTGGATGCTATCATAGTCATTCAACAAATATATAGGGTAAGTGATTTTTAAAATCTTTCAGGAAGTTAGTTCTTTAATTTCATCTACATGTATGTAAAATAACCAAACCTATGTCTTATGCATATAATGTCATTCCAATATATTGTTCGTGTTCATAATATTTATATAGAATCCATTTTGCTTGGCAGATTGATTTGGCTTGGCCTACAAATTAGTGCAGTCCCCCTCAACCTTGACACTTCTGTGTACCATCAGCTCCTTCCTGGAGTACTGAAATAGCATCCTAACTTCTCTCTCTCATATGGTCTTGACCCCATCTATAAATCCTAATTGCAGCATTTGGAGCAACCTTTTAGAAAGGTCAATTAAATCATCTCACCTCTTCATTAAAACTCCTCTCATTCTACCAAGAGTAAATTCCAAACCTTTTACCTTGACCTACATAACTGGACCATGCCTGCCTCTCCCATTTCAATTCAACTTTGCCCTTGTAGCTCCAGGCAAGCTAGCTCTGTCTTAGTTCTTGAATGTAATAAGCTTTCAAGTTCCTCACTGTCTACTTATTTACTGTTACCTCTGTATTAGTCCATTCTGGCATTGCTGTAAAGAAATACCTGACACTGGATAATTTATAAAGAAAAGAGGTTTAGTTGGTTCATGGTTCTGCAGGCTGTTCAGGAGGCATAGTAGCTTCTGCTTCTGGCGGGGGCCTCAGGAAGCTCCCAATCATCTGCAGAGGGCAGATGGGGAGCGAGGTGTCTCAGACGGTGGGAGCAAGGGCAAAAGAGACAGCAAGTGGGGAGGTGCTATGTACTTTTAAGCAACCAGATCTGATGAGAGCTCACTATCACCAGAACAGCATCAAGGGCATGGTGCTAAACCATTCATGAGAAACACTGTGATCCAATCACCTGCCACCAGGCCCCACCTCTAACATTAGGGATTACAAGTCAACATGAGATTTGGTGGGGACATGAATTTAAACCATATCACCATCTGACTGAAATGTGCTTTGCTCCTGCTTCTACTTCCGTTTTCTGAGCGATCAGACAGTTATTCATTAACTGATTCATTCATTCACTCACTCATTTGTTCATTTATGTATTAAATTATTCAGTGATTCTCAACTCTGGGTGGTTTTCCCGTGCAGGGGATATTTGGCAATGCCTGAAGAGATTCCTTGTGGCATAACTAAAAGAAAAGATGTTTGCTACTGGTGTCTAGTAGGTAGAGACCAGGGATGTTGCTAAACATGTAATAATGTTCAGGTCAACCCACCATAATAAAGAATCATCTTGTGCAAAATCTCAGTAGCACCAAGATTGAGAATCTCTGCAATACATCAACAACCCTTCTAGGTGCCAGGAATATGACAGCAAACCGAATGAATATGGTCCAAACTTTCACAAACTAATCCATTAAGGAGAAGACAGTCAATAAGCTGGCTAACAAACAATTAAATGTATACTTTCAAATTATGTTGAGTGCTCTCATGGACAAGGGACAAAAGAGTGGCCCATGAAACCTAATTTAGAGCAGGTGGTGTTGGGGGAGGTGGTGTTTATGCTAAGACCCAAAGAATGAAAGAAAGACTCAGCCATAACTTATATATATAGTAAACATTTATTGAATATCAATAGCAAAAAGTTGCATTTTTCTCAACCATGTCTTTTTATGGTAACTGGAAATTGTTCAAATTAGTTTTAAAATCTTTTAATCGTAGATTATTTGCTAAGGGGACTAGTCTAGCATTTTTCTCTTGTGAGAAATTAAGTTCTCACCAAGTTAGTGAATCCCATGTCTTACGTACTTCCTACTTATTACTATGAAATTATCTAAAAAATGCGCATAGGGTTCCAAATGTAGTTGAAAAGCAAAATGTTGCTGCGTCTCTAATCAGTAACAAAATTTGTATTTCTGTAGCAAAATAATGTAAAATTTTATAATATTTTTTACATATTTATTTAAAACAATTTTTAAATAAGATTGTTTCTTTGTGGAAGGTCATATGGTCCCAGTATAGGAATGTGTACAGAAATAAATATATACATACATAACAACACAATGTTAAACCTAGCAAAAGAGTGGAGTCTCTTTCTTTCTTGTGTTTTTCTTACTTTTTGAGCAATGAGACAAGCAACATATTATGCCTAATCACTTGAATCATACACCATTAAAACATTATGGGCAGAGCACAGTGGCTCATGCCTGTAATCCCAGCACTTTGGGAGGCCAAGGTAGGTGGATTACCTGAGGTCAGGAGTTCAAGACCAGCCTGGCCAACATGGTGAAACGCTGTCTCTACTAAAAATACAAAAATTAGCTGGGCATGGTGGTGGATGCCTATAATCCCAGCTACTCGGGAGGCTGAGGCAGGAGAACTGCTTGAGCCCGGGAGGCAGAGGCTGCAGGGAGCAGAGATCGACCATAGTATTCCAGTCTGGGTGACAGAGCGAGACTCCGTCTCCCAAAAAATACTATTAAAAGAACCATTTTTAATGTTAATTACTGCTTCGATGCTAATGTCTGTCAGTTCCGTATCTATGCCTTACCCTTTATTCTGCTCAAAACCTTCTTGAATTTTCCATTTGAATATCCCACAGGCTCTTGACCCCGCTTGTCCAAAATTAAACCTATCATCCTCTCTACTACACCTCTTCTTATAGTCTTTCTCTTGTTATTTCTAAACATTTAGTGGGCCAAATAAATACCATAGGAGACATGACTTGAAAGGGGTGTGAAGTTTAGATAATGTTCGGCTTCTTGATCTGATACTGGTTAAATGGGTGCATTACATTTGTGAAAACTCATTGAGTCACTTATGACTTACAAATATTCTCTATATATTTTATATTTTAATAAAAAAGATTACATATAAACTCTAGGAGCCAAGCTACACCTTTCCCTCTTATTCATCCAGTACATCTACTGAGACAGCTAGATTTTCATAATGACTGTCCATTGTTGAATATTTGCTATATCTTTGATGTCATCCGTTATTAACTTCCTTACCTGGTCTGACAGTTGAAAATTTCTGTGGTGCAGGTATTATTATTTCCATTTTACATGTGAGCAAAAAGAGACTTAGAGTGGTTAAGTAACTTGTCTAAGCTCACACAACAACAAAGTGGCAGGAGTAGAATTTGAATTTGAGTCAATATTTATAATCACTATGATATCTTGCTTCTCATGTGTTCCAGTCACATTAAAACTCTGAGTGCCACTCCCAATCCTTATCCATCCTTACTACCTGGCTTCAGTTAAGGTCTTTAGATCTTCTTTCCTGTATTATAATGATAATATCATAAGAACTCCAGTGCAGTTTAGTCTATTCCAAAATCAGTCTAAATACTGCCAGGATTCGTGTTCATTCCACAGTATAAATCTGATTGTGTAATGTACTTAAAATCCATTAACACAGCCGTTAGCAACCTTAGCTACATGTGAAAATCACCAGACACCACCCAAGATAATAAATCAGAATCTCTGGGGATGAGGGACTGGGAGTGAGCATTTTAAGAAAGCTCCTTGGGTAACTGTAATGCTCAGCCAGGCTTGGAAACCAATGCTTTAATGTTTCCCTGCAGCTTTTATGATAAAATTAAACTCCTCGGCATTGCACAAAATGCCCTTTGTAAATTGGTTCTTGCCTTCCTCTACCTTGCCTCCTCTGCTATAACTCCCTTCTTCTCCCACTTTTTCCCCACCCTACCTACATACATTTTATTGCAATTATTCAAAAGTCTTAGTTTCTTCTGAAGAGTTATGATTTTTATACCACACCCTTATACATACCAGTCTTTCCCTCTAAATGCTTAGTTACATTATTTTTGCACTTAATCCTTTTAGTTGCTGATAATAAATGAAAATTTCTTTATAGTTTCTTTTTTTTTTTTTTTTTTTTTTTGAGACCGAGTCTCACTCTGTCGCCCAAGCTGGGCTGCAACCTGGGCTGCAACCTCCGCCTCCCAGGTTCAAGGGATTCTCCTGCCTCAGCCTCCTGAGTAGCTGGGACTACAGGCATGAACCACCACACCAGCTAATTTTTTTATTTTTAGTAGAGATGGGGTTTCATCATATTGGCCAGGCTGATCTCAGACTCCAAGCTTGGGTGATCCACCAGCCTCGGCCTCCCAAAGTGCTGGGATTACAGGTGTGAGCCACCGCACCTGGCCAAATTTCTTTATAGTTTCTTGACTTGTTTTTAATTTAGAAAATTTCCCATGTATATAGACACCATACAATTTATAATGTAAAGTTGTTTTCCTTTATCAATCATGCTTTACCTTTTTTCTCTTTCTCCTATATATGCTGCTTCCTGGAAGGGCTAGGAGCTGACAAGTGTCTTTTTATCTTGCTTTGCAAATCGAATCTTTTGCCATTTATTTTGATAGAAATGAAAGCTTTTATCATGCATACTAAAGATGGCTTATTATTTGGGCTGTAAGGCCATTTAATGAGTTATCTTGAACTGAATGCTTTTTAAGAGCTCAGATTAGCACATTAGGATATTCCAATGCCACGGATGGATTAATATATCTGTCCATGTATATACAGAAAAATGTGTGTTGCTAATTTCCAAATTATTTTGAATTATCAGTGTCTATGGAATATTTTGTATGTGGTATATATTTGCTTAATTAAACTGAGTTACTACTTGTTTTATCAAAATTTGGTGTCTTTCTAAATATATCATGAATATTTTTCTTCTAATGCACCTCACTTTCTGCTGGAACCATAGAAACACTTTGTAAATTTTTACTTGTGACCACTTGAACATTTACAGGACATTTTACCTGAAATTTTTTCTATGTCAGCAAAGAAAATATCCCTGTTTCTGCATGTGTGTGTGTGTGTGTGTGTGTGATGCTTGCTTATGAGGAATTTATTTTGGTTATGGCTCTTTATTTTGCTATTGCACTCTTAACATTTGTATGATATGTATTATTACCCCATAAATGCTTACACAATATATTCTTACAAAAATTAATACAAAGATTGGCCAAAATGTAATAGCACATATTTTGTAAATAAAATATCTGTATACAGTCATAATAAAACTGAAGAGCTATTTTATACTTTTCCATAAAGCCAAAGATTACAGGTATAATCACTGCTTATAATTTACTAGGAAACTATAAAACAGATAAAAGTAGATGAAAGTATATTACACATATCTCAATAAGTCATCCTCCCCAACCGATCTCTTTGCTGCACACATGTTCAGACACTCTATACTAAACTCTAAGTTTATTTTTCTATTTTATAATTTTCTATGTGATAGTAATTCAGCATTTTCCTATAATGTTATCAGTAGTGCTACCAACAGATATTACATTTTACGAAAAATTTTAAGAAGGGTACATGTTACATAAAACTAGATTTTGAAATGGCTCCTTATAATGCTGATATTCAGCACATGACTAGGTGGAATATGGATTTTTTAATGAATATTTTTTCAAAGTTAGGCAACTTCTCATCAGTCAGTTTCAAAAGCAAAGTTAAAATTTGTATTTCAAAAAACTGGGTATGTTTGAAAATTGTATTTAATAATGTATTTTGAGAGTTCTCAATAGCAAATTGCTTGGCAGACTGCAGTTTAAGAAGTAATAATTTTGAAGAGAAGTTGAATGCAGGTACTTTCAAAGTGTTAAAATTTTTAAAGAAGAAAATTAACCTTTTCGGACTGTACACTTGTTCATCTTTTACATTCTTTTCCCTTTAAAAAAGAATTGTAGTAAGAAGGGAGATTACCTTCTGTCATTGATACAAATTTTCAACAGTATAAATGCTGTTTATCACATTTGTATAATATGCATTTTCTATCAATTTTAAAAATTACATGTTACTACTATTTAACTCTTAATTATGTTAAATATGAAATAATTCATTCTTTTATAAATAATCTAAACTATAGTTTTACTTTTCTTTCAAAATATACCACTGACTACATTACAGATTAGTTTTTTTAGTATACCAAACATATTTTCATCTTTTGGAATTATTGGAATAGTAGCTGCTTACTGCCTTACATTTTAGATTTCTCTATATAACAAGCATTTTCATCATTTTGGCTTATTCGAATAATTCTTAATAAATAATAATACTATACTTAGCCGGGCATGGTGGCTCACGCCTGTAATCCCAGCACTTTGGAGGCCGAGGCGGGTGGATCACGAGGTCAGGAGATCGAGACCATCCTGGCTAACACGGTGAAACCCCGTCTCTACTAAAGATAC
>NC_045445.1:115131581-115176264 GCF_002776525.5 Piliocolobus tephrosceles
AAATAGGCTGGGCGCGGTGGCTCAAGCCTGTAATCCCAGCACTTTGGGAGGCCCAGACGGGCGGATCACGAGGTCAGGAGATCGAGACCATCCTGGCTAACCCGGTGAAACCCCGTCTCTACTAAAAAATACAAAAAACTAGCCGGGCGACGTGGCGGGCGCCTGTAGTCCCAGCTACTTGGGAGGCTGAGGTAGGAGAATGGCATAAACCCGGGAGGCGGGGCTTGCAGTGAGCTGAGATCCGGCCATTGCACTCCAGCCTGGGAGACAGAGCGAGACTCCGTCTCAAAAAAATAAAATAAATAAAAAATAAATAAATAAATAAATAAATAAAATTTAAAAATGAAATGTCATTTGCAATTTTAACACTTCAAAATTGTAACAAAATATCTTTACTTTGAGTTTTTTACTTTCCTTTTGTTGTGACATTTTGACCTCCGATGTGATCTTCATTTAAAGGAAATAACAATGAAAATTCCTTTTTTTTCATTTGCAATTGATACAAGATTTATGTGTGAGGAATATAGAGCAATAATGAATTGAACTATTCCTCATAATCACTTCACTTAAGAAATAGAGGGCTGGGTGTTGTGGCTTATGCTTGCAATCCCAGAGTTTTGGGAGGCTGAGGTGGTAGGATTGCTTGTGTCCAGGAGTTTGAGTCCAGCCTGACCAACATAGCAAGACATTAAGTCTATGAAAAAATTTAAAAATTATCTTGGCACGGTGGCATGCACCTATAGTCCTAGCTACTCAGCAGGCTGAGGCAGGTGAATGGCTTGAGCCCAGAAATTCAAGGTTAGACTGAGAACTATGATAGTGCCACTAAACTTCAGCCTGGGCAACAGAGTTAGGGCCCTTCTCTTAAAAATAAAATAGAATAGAATATTACTAATACTCTAGAAGCCCTCCTCCAAATGAACCACTATTCTCTCTTCCCAGTTTTCATTTTTGTATTTATTATTCCTATTCTTACCAACACAGTTTTATCAGATGTGTATGTATTTTCAGCAAATATTTTTAGTTTATTATGCACTTAATTGATACTATGGAAGAACAGCTTTTAAGACATTATTCCAACATAGGGAATTTTAAGGAAATAAGATATTTGTATATAAAAAGTTAAGTAGGAACACCAAATTGCTTTTGATTAGTGTTAAATCACATAAGTTTAAAATTGTAAGAGATCGGAAAGCCCAATGGTTCCCCAACTTTCTTTTTTTTTAGCAACAAAACCTCTTTTAAAAATATATAGCATAAGGAAGACAGAACCATAAAACTGAAATTAGAGCAGCTCAACTGAAGTGTGAGTTTCAACTGAACTCAATTTCAAACCCACAAGTAAGTCAAACTCTCAGTCAAACTTTACTGAGAATATATTTGGACCACACAGAGTTTTAAAAACATGTTTAAATTTATTTAGTTTTTTTATACCTGAACCAATATAAGAATCCATAACATTCTGCATTAGAATTGAGTACAAACACTTTTTCTGTCTTTTTATTTATTTATTTATTTTTTTGAGACGGAGTCTTGCTCTGTTGTCCAGGCTGGAGTGCAGTGACGTGATCTCGGCTCATTGCAACCTCTGCCTCCCAGGTTCAAGCAATTCTCCTGCCTCAGCCTCCCAAGTAACTGGGACTACAGGCACGTGCCACCATACCAGCTAATTTTTGTATTTTTAGTAGAGATGGGATTTCACTATGTTGGCCAGGATGGTCTCGATCTCTTGATCTCATGATCTGCCCACCTCAGCCTCCCAAAGTGCTGTAATTACAGGCATGAGCCGCTGCACCCGGCCATAGAATTAAGTACAAAACTTTCTATGATATTATACTAAATTAAAAATAGGAACTCAAAATGATACAAACTGAACTGAAATAAAATAAAACAATACAGTGAGTGGAGTCCACAATTAAAATACCTACAAGGACCTGAAAGGTAATGGAAATAGGTGAAGCAAAGATCTAAATGCATATGGACATTGTGTAAATTGGAAAGAATACTGGCAAATGGCCTGCCCGTGCCCAGTCTAAGACGGGCAACTGCTAATCAATTCAATCTAGCAGTGTCCATGTCAGAATGTAGAGCTATTTTTGGCCAGATATTTTATTTTTTAAGAGGAACTTAAGAATCTGGAGTTGTATGCAAAATATCCCAGTGCACTATATATTTGCCTCATCAGTTGAGCATTTTTTTATGTGTGTATATTGTCTACTGGTGAATCCCAAGCACCTGGAACAGTGCCTGATATATTGTAGGCCATCAATGTATATTTGGTGGGTAACTGGAAAAAGGTTTTCCAATTAGAAATTCTGTGCAAGCCTGAGGAAGGAGGTGGGCAGGACTTATTTCCCAGTCCCCAGAGGATAAAGTGAAGAAACTGGCAGGAAGCGGCAGGCAGCGACCAACAGAAGTGAGAAAAACAGCAGAAACCAGCAGATGGCATCAAAAGTGATCCCCAGCAGCTCTCATTGCATATTAGCATAAGCCACTCCCACCAGCACCATGACAGTTTACAAAGAACATGGCAATAACCCAGAAGTTACCACCCCTTTCCTAGAAAGTTCTAAATAACTTGTCCCTCAATTTGCATTAATCTGTCGCTTAATTTACATGTAATTGAAAGTGGGTATAAATGGTTATAAATACAGTAGCCAGCAGCCCATACCCTGCCAACTTTGGAGGCACTGCCTATGAGTTGTCCCTGCTCCACAAAGCACAGTAATGTTCACGAAAAAATAGCTGTTTAACACCACTGGCTAGCCCTTGAATTCTTTCTTAGGCAAAGCCAAGAATCCTCCCAGGCCAAGCCCTAATTTTGGGGCTTACCTGTCCTGCATCAAATTAACCAAATGTATCTCAGGCCTGAATTAGATCAATGGCTACCAGTTCAAATCTTTTGTTTTAGATATTAGAGAGGCAGGAAGTGACTTTCTACTGGGTAGCATGATACTCAGAGCCCAGGAACTTCTTCAGAATCCCAATCTGATTCCAAAACTCCAGTGTCTTGCCTTTATTTACTCTTGTGGGTGGCAGTAAGGGAAGGGAGCACATCTCCTTAGCAAAGCATCTTGTCAGAACATGGTCCGTAAAACAAATTATTAATTAAAGACTTACGTGGAGGCTTAAATATAGAGCCAAAGCATAACCATATAACAATTATTCTTCAAAGCAATTTTGTTCTTGGCTTTTGGTGGAAAAAACTCTTAAAAATAAAATGATAATTCTACATATGGGATTTGTGATGATATTTAACATGGATATGCTTTATTGCCTGACATCCCCTTTATTTTGGCAGAATACTATGAGATTCTCATTATGTTTCCATTTGCTGCGGAAAGTGGAAGAAAAATTCAGACGGGAAGACTAATTAGAAAAATGGTTGTCTACTAATCCATTGAACTAAGCCTTCTAAACATTCATGCTCTTCTTAATATTGTGAACACACATTTCATATTGATTGCAGAGAATAAAAAAGAAATGACTTGTTTTGAACTTTAAGATAGAAAAAAATGAATACAAAATCCAGATAAGCCTTAGGGCATATCAACTTTTTCAACTTGTATTATATAACAGCAGCTAGCAAATGATTTCAAGTTGTTAAAGCATAGAAACTGATAGCTATTAGATGAAAGCTAATAAATCAGACAGAACAATTAATGGATAATTTGGATTGAACAAATATGAAAGATTCCACCAATAAGAACCCTCCTACCTAAAACTATGTGGTTTTTAAATGAAAGACTCTCAAAATATCATAGATTTTCTCTACCTGCGCTTTATCTGAAAATAAAAATCACAGTTTTTCTCTTCACCTCTTCATTGTCTACTCCTCTTTACATTTCCCCTTTCCTTCTTCCTTCATTCTCCTTACTTTACTCTTTTGTTCTTTTTATTCCTGTTTGTTCTGATTGTATCTGTGATGTTTTCTAAAAACATTAAAATTTTAGTCACCATAATATTTTTTACAATGATTTAAGAAATTTATCTCAGAAACTAGATTTGAACCAGAGCCTTGTTTTGAACTTCTAATAAGTAGACTGAAGAACAAGCACTATTTTAAGGGCATATTTAATATGCAAAATTAAAAAAAAAACATGCATAAAATGCCCAGTTGTTAATGAAAAAAACAATATATTTTTGTAATTGCTGTTATTTAGGTGCTTGAAGGCCCATGTTAAAGTATCACTGGAGAAGATAAAAAGCATACTTCCTCAATGTGAAAACCCTCAAAAGAGAGGGCTATAAACACTTTATCCTGAATATTTGTTGTTTCAATTGCTGACGTTTAACTTTTCATCTTACAGCAATTCAAGTTCTATATACCACAATGTTCTTGAGTCTTTGAATCTGAAAAATATTTTCCTTGCAGCTGTGATATAATCTATCTCCTGATACTGCATTTAATGTGGCAAAGACACTTTTCTTAAACACAGCGAAAACTAAGTGTTCATTTTGTCATTGTAAAATGGGATATGTTCAGTTGCTCCAAATTTTAACTTGGATAACCTTGAGACATAGTTGTCCATTTAACATCCTATATTTTGCTTGTCTTGCATCAAGTGAATTATCTTAGTTACTGGAGTGTTATGTGACACCAATTGTTTTGTTACCACAGCTGTAAAAATAGCTCTATCCCTAGACCCCCTCAATAGTGTGTCTTTTAGGGCCCCGATTTTTTTCTAATCTATAGATTAGCCCTCAAGGTAACGTGGCCTCTTTCTGTTTACTTCTCATTATTCCTGTAATTCCAATTATATACGTGACTCTTTGCTTTATTTTAAAACAGTTGTGCATTGCTGATGAGCCCTGAAGTCACCAGGGGTGGCTGGTGTCAATAGTGAGTCTGTACATGACTATTTTTATCCATAAAGCAGTTTACTTCCTGTATGATGAAAGGCATTAAAGTAAAACCTGCCTCCTATTATACCCTAGGGGTGTAATCAGGAGGGATTTGATCATAGCATACCAATTAAGCAGGCTAGAGCAGACTGCTCTGGGTTGTACTAAGGAGTAGGGTGTTCTCCACAGATTTTTGAACTCTTTATTGTAAAAGCATCAGGGCACAGCACAGCTAATTCTTTTCATCGCACAGCTGTGTACATAAACCTCTGTATATAGTTTCTGCTCAGAGGCTGTGCTCTTAGATTTAATTTTCTTATAAGTCATTACAGCCATGATCATTCATTTAAACCTCAGCAAGATAAGCATTACTAGTTCCCAGTAAACTAGATGATCTCTTCCTCTAGACTGTATTTTATCTCATGAACAATTATAAGATTACAAGAAGACTAGCAATGTTGCTTATTTACACTACACACACACACACACACACACACACACACATTCATTCCAAGCCAGCAGCCAGCTTAGAATCCTTAAAAGCTCTCAACCTCAGCTGAGTATATAAATATCAGAATTCTCTCTACCACCCTCAATTAGAAAATGTTCCAGTTCTGCTTTTGAACTTCCACTTCCATTCTTCTTGCTAAGGCCTGGAAGCCTCTAGGTTTCTTTTACTGCCTTGTGTACACCTGGATTATTCCTCTCTGATTGTTGAAAACTATGTCCCATTGGAATGGGAGTGTCTGACCAGCTGGTGCCCAAGTAATGCTCTCAGAAAACAATCTTCCACAAGCCAGAGCCAAAACCCAAACCCTTAACCCTTATCAACCTTGACACCCAAAACTCCAGGTGTGGATTAGCACAGTAACCCGCAAACCCACTCCTACATGAAGGAAGATTTTTCTAGAACAACTACAGCTCTCCTTTTACATTTTTGGGTAATTCAGATATGATGAACTGAACCAGAAGTATAAAGTATTTGCTCAGTTCAGTTATTAATCTTCGTCATGGTATTACATTACTAAACTACTTGCTTTGTCATTTTCATGTAGTTCATAAAAGAAAATTTTACTGTATAAAATAGATTCCGTAGTCCTTTACTTGTTGTTATGGACTGAATATTTGTGTTTTCCCCAAATTCATATGCTGAAGCCCTAACCCCCAGTGGGATGATATTTGGAGATGGAGCCTTTGGGAATTAATTAGGGTAAGATAAGCACATGCAGATGGGGCTGTGGTCTGGTGGCCCGTGTAAAGAAGACACCAGACAGCTTGCTCTTTCTTTGCTGTGTGAGGACACAGGAGAAGGTGGTTGTTTGCATATCAGGAGGAGAGCCCTCTCCAGAACTTGACCATGCTACAACCCTGACCTGAACCCTGACTTCAAGCCTCCAGAGCTGTGAGAAAATAAATTTCTTTTGTTTAAGCTGCCCAATCTATGGTATTTTGTTACAGCAGGCTGAAATGAGTAAGACACTTGTATTGTCCCTGCAGTTGACATCTGACTCTGTAAAAACACCCATGCATACGCACACGTACAAACAAAACAACAACATAACCAGTAAGATAGGTAATCACGAATAGGGTAAATGCACCTGATTGCAATAATTTACACATACCCTTAGAATGATCCTGTATTGCAGACACACCTGAATGTGCGTTCTGAGCTACGGAATCTGGGAGTAGCCAAGCAAGAGAGCCCTTCCTTGTCTATGAGGAACATCTGAGCCTCAAGCACATCCCGTGGAACACGGGCCATACAGACAGCGGATTGAGGCCCTAAGTTTTGGGTTGGATGAAGGTTGCCAGGTGAATGTCATTAAGGGCAGGTTGTTAAGTGAAAATGCTATATGAGCTGCAGGCTGGCTGCAAGCAGTGTTGGTCTGCCTGCTCAGCCCACCAGCATCGTCACTACTGCTGTGCTGCGTTGCTCTCTTGTCCAGTCTGCCACCCCTGGACCGTTTCTGTAGGTAAGGCAGTTCTCCTGTCCAGCCCACCACGACTGAACTCCCTCCCCTGTATGTAAAGGGGTCTGAACTCCCTCCCCTTTAGTGAAACCCTATGCCTCATTTGCCGGCTATGGGTTTCTTTTTCAGTCTGTTGAACCTGATGCCTTCCCTACTGAGGTTAATAGGGGTTCAATACAACATCATGATGTGAACAAACAGGTTTGTTTGGGTAGTTGTATTGGTCTGCTCTCAAAACAATATTAAGTAATAATCATTACCTCCAACTTAATGGTTTTAAATAGCATTAATTCTCATGGTCGCGTGGGGTTTGGCTGACCTAAGTTGAACTAGACTTGGTTCTGCATCAGGCTGCAAGTTGCTAGCTTGGCTTTCAGTGGCAGGTTAGGTTTGGATTTCTTTGATGTGTCACAGAGGCACACACTGGAATAGTATCGGCCATCCAGTTAATGTTTTCATAGGTTGTCTCTAGATAGCAAGCCCAAACATGCTAGCCCATCTCAAGGCTCTGCTCCTGTCATGTTTTCTTAACATCCCATTGACCAAAGGATATCACATTTCCCACCATAGGCTAGGTATGCCATTCTATTAAGTAGGAATGAGAAAGCCGTTACCAATAAATCAACCTACAGTAGGAAAAGTAGGGGATGATTGACTAGCACAAAGAGATGAGTTTCAGTGGGCTTGCTTTTTTTATGGATATGGAAGAAATACTTAAAAAATAATTTTCCAGCTCCGCTACAATATTCGAGAAAAAACTTAGGAGTGTCCACAGTTTACTACTTAATAACTCCATGGTTTGTCACAACAAATTTAATCAACCCTGAGGGCTTGTAATGGCTTTGATAATAGATTACTGAGGAGGAAGATGGTCACTTTCACATCTCACATCCTGAGAGATGCAAACCATGCAAGATAATTTACATACGTATTGTAAACATATGTTTGCAACCATATATAGGAGACAGGTGGCATTCTAATTTTTTTAAGAAATGGAGGACATAGAATGAGTAATATCTTTAAGAGGACATAGCTGGAAACTTTGGTATAATCTGGCTCTAAATACGGGCTTTTGTGTAACATTGAACAAAATACGGGCTTTTGTGTAACATTGAACAGAGATAAATTCAGCTTATGTTAAGGATGCATGGGGTAAAAAGGTCAAGAAGCTGAACAACTGAATAACCAAGTAAGGCGAAACCATTTGGTTACTCAGTTGTCTGACTAACTGAATAATCAAAAATGTCACGTTAGAAAACTACAATCAGAGTAATTTTATGAGTAATTGAACTATTGAGACCATAGTGTAGCAGCTGATGTATCATGCCATGGGATTCCATCATTCATTCTCATGAGTTAACTACTTTCAGTCCTTCCTTTAGCATTACCTCTACACCCTAATGATACATGATTTTACTGTAACATAAACTTCCCAGGAGAAAATGTCTGATATAAAATCATAAAAATATTTGATAATCATCCTGCATCACGTTACAGACTTAAGTTTGTAACTCTTCCCTTTCCTCTAAGTTGGTTTTCAGCCTTGCTTGCACAATCATCGTGGCCAGAGAGACAGAATGTGCCAAGCGTCTAGGCCTTAGCTGGGAAACAATGCCCATAAATACACAGTATAGGGGAAGAGAAATTTGCCAAATAATACTTGGTATAATGTTATGAAAGAAAGGGGGCATTAGAGGCTGGGTGCAGTGGCTCACGCCTGTAATCCCAGCACTTTGGGAGGCCGAGGTGGGCGGATCACGAGGTCAGGAAATCAAGACCATCCTGGCCAACATAGTGAAACCCTGTCTCTACTAAAAATACCAAAAAAAAAATTAGCCGGATGTGGTGGCAGGTGCCTGTAATCCCAGCTACTTGAGAGGCTGAGGCATGACAATCGCTTGAACCCAGGAGGCAGAGGTTGCAGTGAGCCGAGATTGTGCCATTTCACTCCAGTCTGGGCAAAAAGAGGCAACTCTGTCTCAAAAAAATAAAAAGGTGGGGGAGGAGACATTAGAAACTGGACTGCTAAAACATGTCCATGATAAACACTGACCTAATCATCGTCAACCCTGGCTGCGTATTAACATCACCTGGGGGGATTTAGGAGCCTTTTTCTAGGTCATACCCCAGAGCAATTGAATCCAGACCTCTGGGTGTAAGGCTCACAATGGTATAGATTTAAAAGCTCCTCGGGTGATGCTAATGTGTAGCCAGGGCTGAAAACCTAAAAGAATGTACAGTAATGTTGCCAGTACTGTAAGGAAGTGTTCGAGTTGTATCTAGTGCCTAACAGAAGGCTGTGAAACTGTATCAGAGTTGTAAGGGGTTGAGGGAAAGTCAAGGCCAGATCATGAGCAAATTGTAAGTAAAATATAGAGCCATGAGTTCTGTGGCCTCACCGTGGAAACATTTCTCTGCTTTTGAGGAAGTAACTTGGAGTTTAGTGCTCTATGATTTCCAGGTTGTCCAAGACATTTAATAACTGATGAATCATAGTTCTGTGGCCTTCATTTCTATGTCACATGGCTATACTGTTCATTGGCATATGCAGGCAGTAACCCCCCAACTATGACACGAGAGGATGGCAGGAGTCCAGGTCTGGAGAGAAAAAATGATTAGGCTGGAGAAGAACGATTTGAGGAACGTCAAATCAGACTATGGCAGCAACTGCTAGGGCTTCATGCTGACCAGCCCTGGAGTGTCAGTTCTCTATTAATCTTGACTAACAATAAAATACTAATGGTTACATCATGTAGTGACTTACAGATTATAAACTCTCCTTATGTTTTCATTTTGTCTCAACACTGAGTCCAGCATGTTTCATCCAAATTTCACTGATAAGAGAACTGAGCTACAGACAGACCAGGAAGGTCATGACAGTTGGAAGGTGCTGGAGTAGAAGATGGAAGCCTGATTTTTCTCATTTGTCCTACGTTGCTTTATTAGATTGTCTTCTCCAGCCTTACTTCCCCCTCGCCCATCTTATAAGTCTTGATTTTCATGAAACCTATTAAAGGGAAAGAAAAGGAAATGAGAAAATTTAATTTGGATCAATTTTAAAAATCACTTTGCGAATTGGACTGTTGTCAGAAGAGTTAGGTTTAAATCCTAATGATTCTAATGTTATGCTGTCTTAATTTGTATGATCCACTTACCTCTCTCAATCTTCTCTCGCTTTCTCACATGTCCTCTATATACAAGGGGAATGAGAAAAGTGTGTTTTTCATTATGTGTAGTACAGACTGGTGTATATGTAGCAGGAATAAATGTTCTCAAAACTCAGATGTGGAAGAAGTAACTCTGATTTCTTGCTCTTTTTGAACTGTACTCCAGGTCACTGCTGTCCCATAGAAATATAAGCTATGTATGTAATTGAAACTTTTCTAGTAGCCACTTTAAAAAGTAAAAATAGGTGACATTGTTTTATTTAACTCTATAGCTAAAATATCTCAACATGCAATCAATATAAGACTTAGACATTTTAACGTTTGTGATAAGAATGCGCTAGATCATTAAATTTTGGAGGATATTTTACACTTACAGCACATCTGAATTCAGATGTCACATTTTCATGGGTTAAAGAAAACTTGTTCTCCCAAACCAACGAAGTTGTGGTTAATGGAAGAATATTAAACCCTGTTTGTTTTCAATTTAAATTTAAGCAAAATGAAAATTTGGCTTCCTCAGTTATGCTAGTCCCATTTCAAATGCTCAGTAGCCACATATAACTAGTGGCTACCTTATTGGACTACATAACCCCAGATGATGAAAAATGTTCTGTTTTCCCGGATTTTTCTAAACTGGGATGTTTCACGTTCTTGCCAAAGAAACAAAAAGGTGCTGGTACTTTTTGCTTGTTTTCCAGCAGTTAACATTGAAATGTGTTTCTTTTAGAGTTTGATAGGAAAAACCTGGATTCTTCCTCCAAGGTGTAGGCTCAACTGCGCCCCAGGCATCGCCGTTTGTGATAGATTAAGGGCGTGGCTTTTCCCAGATAATGAGTCCTCCTCTCTCATTCCGCACAGGCCTTCATATCTACAGCTCCTGTCAATAGACTGGCCTTTCCTGCCCCCAGGAATAGTTTGAGTCCTTTAAGAAACTCAGTCTAAGGTTAAGTTTAACAAAAAGGTTTATTTTCTTTTTCTGCCAGGACCTATGGAACTACCCAGAACATATAAAGCAGTCCGCAAGGTTCTTCACAAAAGTCTCGTAACAGGGAACTGCTAGTTCAGAAACTCGGACTTCCGAGTGTCCATTTCACATTTGCTGGCTGCTTCTCTGAGTCCTGAGCTCTTGTCTCAAGATGACTTGGCTCTTATTGTTTGATTTGTTACCGGTTTGCTTTGCAGTTTAGGCGCTGGCCAAGGATTCTTAGAAATCCCCACTTAAGGATCTACATGCAATGGCAATGAATCTCAATAATTGACTTTTCTTGAATCTGAGCTTAATTTATGTATAAAGCCTACTTTCCAGTAGATCCTGCATATTTTATCTCAGCCAGTTTAGGACTGATATGCCCCACTTTCTCCGGGGTTTTGTCTTCAATTTCTGGAGGGGACCTGATAGAGTGCCAGGATTTGAAGATGGGTTTCGCTTACCTGATTTCATGCACAATTCATCCCACAGGGACTTTGTTCCTTGGCCTCAAGTCGTAGGCTCTTTCATATCTCTGGTCAAGAAATACAGTTGTTCCCTTGTAATTCTTCAGTCTCCAAAAACCCATTGAGCACTGTGTTTGCTGTAGGCATATGGGAAATTATTCTACTGTAGCCTGTATCCGGCTGAAGTGCCTGGGTATTGGGTGGCTAGCTCATGTCCATTTGCTAAGACACACTGCTCACGATTCTTGCCTGCGTCTGACATGACTTTGGAGTCCTGTTGCGTTCCTGGGCTGGACTCTGGAATGGAATCCAATTACTTCTGTACTTGGATACCCCCAAACTTACCTGTTGTGGTGGCGGTTCTTTCACCATCCCCTCCTCTCAGGAACGCTCTTGTTTCTTCTTCACGTTCTCCATCTAGTCCAGGAAAATAGTAATCTAAGCTCAGAGATGGAGAAAATGGTGTCGATATTTCACATTTTTTTTCCAAAACAAATAATTTTCCATGCCTGGACTGGAATTTGAAAACTCCAAAACCCTCCAGGTTCAACCACATTGTCCCCAATTACAGGATTTTCTTATTAAAGTTGAATAGTGTTCCATTGTGCGCATATTCCACATTTTTGAATCTATTAATCTGTTGGTTACTTAGGTTGATTCCATATCTTGTCTAATGTAAATACTGCTACAATAAACACGGGTGTGCAGATATCTACTTGACATATTGATGTGATTTCCTTAGGTGTATACCCAGTAGTGAGATTGCTGGATTGTATGGTAGTTCTATTTTTATTTTTTTGAGGAACGTCCATGTTGTTTTCCATAATGGCTGTACCTGCTTACATTCCCATTAAGTGTCCAAAGTTTCCCTCTTCTCCATATTCTTACCAACACTTGTCATCCTTTGTCTTTTTGAGAATAGCCATTCTGACAGGTGTGGGGTGATAGCATATTGTTTTAATTTTGCAGTTACCTGATGACTAATGATAAGCATTTTTTCGTATACCTATTGTCCATTTGTTTGTCTTAAGACATGCCTGTTCAGACATGGACATGGAGAGGAGAACATGACAGACAGGAGCCTGTTGAGGGCGGGTAGGGGGCAAGGGGAGGGAGAGCATTAGGACAAATACCTAATGCACACAGGGCTTAAAACCTAGATGACGGGTTGATAGATGCAGCAAACCAGCATGGCACATGTATACCTATGTAACAAGCCTGCACGTTCTGCACATGTATCCCAGAACTTAAACTAAAAAAGTAATAAAACTTCAGTTCCTTAATCACAGTTGCCACTGTGATTTTACTTTGTCATAATTAAAACCTTTTTTATTTCAAAAAAGAAGTCTGTTCAGGTCCTTTGCCCATGTTTGATGGGGTCATTTGATTGCTATTGAGATTTTTAAGGTTTCTTATATATTTTTGGATGTTAATCCCTTTTTACAAGTATATGATATGCAAGTATTTTCCCCCACTCCACGAGTTGTCCCTTCACTCTGATGATTTCCTTGGCTGTGCAGAAGTTTAGGTTGATAAAACTTCATTTGTCTGTATTTTTTTGTTGCCTGTGCTATTGGGTTCATATCCAAAAAATCCTTGCCCAGACCAATGTCATAAGCTTTTAGTCGATAGTCTTTTTGAGACAGTCTTGCTCTGTCACCCAGGCTGGAATGCAATGGTGCAGTCTAGGCTGACTACAACCTCAGCCTTCCAGGCTCAAGTGATTCTCCTGCCTCAGTCTCCTGAGTAGCTGGGACTACAAGCACACACCACAATGCCTGGCTAATTTTTAGTAGAGACAGGGTTTCACCATGTTGGCCAGGCTGGTCTCAAACCCTTGACCTCATGATCTGCACTCTTCGACCTCCCAAAGTGCTGGGATTACAGGTGTGAACCACCACGCGTAGTCCATGTTTTCTTCTAGTAGTTTTAGTTTCAGGTTTTACCTGTAAGTCTTTAATCCATTTTGAGTCGATTCTTGTATATAACAGATAAGGATCCAATTATTCAAAATTGAACAGGAGAAGTAAAAGCAAACAAATTAAAATTAACCATATTCTCACTTAAAGTCATCCTCGTCATTTTGGCATATTTCACTGGGTTCCTTTTTACCTGAAATGAGGGTTTTCTGCTATTAGGTGTGATCATGCTATATTTAATATTTTTCATCCTTTATTTTTACTGTCACATAAGTGATTTTAGGTTATTATAGGCTCACTTTAAATGTTTAATCACATCCTATTGTATGGACGTGCCACAATTTACTGGAATATTCTGCTAAAGTTAGGCATTTAGTTGCTTTTATTCTAAATAACCCAGTAGACCATTTTTTTGTTTCCTTTTAGACAGCTTCCAGGATATGAAATTATTAGGTCAAAGGATATTAACATTTTTTAAAGGGTCTTTATATGTATCACAAAAATACTTAGCAAAATTATTTGTTTTACCAATTTACATGGCCCTCCAAGAAGCTATAAGGACACCTAAATTGTCACATAAAACTGTGTATGGATAAATCTCTCTAAGCCACTTGGTATAACCAAAATTCTGCTTTTGAGATACTAAAATTTGAAGATAACATTCTTAGCATGTTTTTAAAACATTGACTTCATGAGCTAATGCCCATAATGATGAAATGTTTTTATATTCTAGGAAAGCTTCCATGTGGGATTTAATGTTTTATATATGATACACTTTTATCTACATATGTTGGTGTACAGTCATTGGTACATTTTTGTTAGATTATTTTATATTCAATTTCCACTGAATTGTGTTCAGTTTGACTACAAATCACTCAGGCAGTGTAAGAATGTGAGTTTTATTGTGACTAATATATATTTGGAGTCTAGATTTGGAAAGGGAAGGGGTGAGTAAAACTGTGTGTGCCTGCTACCTGAAAGGAAAGGTTTTCTTTTCCTCAAGGGAAACGATTATAGAGACTGCACAGGCATTTAATGTTTTCTAAGAAATACTGAAATATTCTAAACCCTCAAATTTTGCTTCTACATTTTATGCAATGCATCAGAAAAACACTATTTTTGTTTTATAATTCTCCAATAGGGAATTTCAACACACTGTAAGTTTCTTTCTTTAACATCATCATCTAGCTTTTACTAACTGACTTTCATATAAATTTTTTAAAACAGGCTAATAGTTCCAGCTTAATATAGTTTTCATGAGATTTAGTAATAACATGACCAGTTATACCAGTAGTTTATCTCCTGAATCATTTTAAAAAGTAACTTGCATGTTTTCTTTTATATTTATATACAATTGGGAAGCTTAATATTTATGAAAATAATGATTGACTATTTTCCATCTCTCTTCAAAGCCTTAGGCTTTGCAGTTAACAGTGGTGCAGTTTCAAGATGAAAAGTCATAAACTTACCTTTCATTCTCTTTAGTAGTCTGAATATTTTGAATCTAGCCATAGGAAGCAGCCTGAAACCTCTAATCGAAATCAAAGGTTACACCACAGGGGTACAATATCTCTAATTTGTCTTGGAATGGTGCAGTAGCTTTCCTTGACTGCTGTGATTAAATTCATTCTGGTTTGTTCAGTTAATGAGAATAGCACATCTTAACCCATAGAAAATATTCTCTTTATGGACCTATGACTCTGAACAGATTAGCATCATTATCTGAAAAATAATTTTCAATAAATGAGCACGTGTGAGTGGTGCTAGGCTAGGATCCCTACAAATCTGGCAAGAGCGCATTCCTTGACCTTCAGCATTACATGACCTTCTAAGACATAGCAGTTTCTCAGGCATGGGTATAAATACAATTAGATATGTACTATAAAACTAAAGAACAGCCTGAAATTTAAGAACAGCTAGAAGAATTTGTGCTTGTCATTAAGATGGAGATAGTTAACATCCTGAGAAGATGTAAAGACGACAGTGATACATTTCCCCTCCTTTGGTAGGATCCTTTCCACACTTGTCTGTACTTGGAATTGTAAGGTGATAAGTCACTTAACTGATTTTTTAATGCAAGTTTTGAACCTAGTGTATTTCAAGGTAATAGACTAAGGTGAATGAGTATATGAAATGAGTTCCAGTGTATTGATGAAGTTTAAGAGTTGTGTAGAATGGAGCATAGCTTAGTGTAAATAATTGAGCAAGTTACTGTAGCACATGGTCCTGGTTCAAATTCTAGCAACATCTGTCGGTTTTAGGACTTTGTGCAACTTGTTCAAATTTTCCTTCAGACTCATTTGTTTAAAAAATAAAATTCAAAATACTGATAAATACTGCCTTCCTGAATTTTTTGGTGAGTATTAAGTTAGATGATGTATATAAAGTGCCTGGCCCATAGTAAGGGCTCAATAAAAGTAGCTGTTAGTACTGCTTTAATTGTTGTTAAATGGATTGGTTAATTATATATTTCTCTGCTACTTAACTGTCATTCAACATCTTTCCCTCATTTCCTGTCTACCTGATTGGAAATCATTATGTTGAATGTCTGGAATTATCACTGGGCCTGCCGTATTCCCTGGATGGTATGTTTGTATAGGTTGAACCACCAAAGAAAATCTTTTCAGATGAGTTACTTTCCTATGTCACGCTACTGTTTCTGGGACCAAAAATCCCATGTCCTATCTTTCTTCCCATGCCTACCTTACCAAGAATGCAATACCTCTTTTATTGCCAATTACCTGGTCATTACATGTGAGAATTGATCTAGTCAGTGTGCCAATGGCAGAGGAATGGTCAGGATCCAGAGGATACAGATACATATTTAGGAAGATAGCAAGAACAGGAAGAAATCCAGGCAAGTGAACAGTTGCTGAAGCAGAAACTCAGGAAGTAAGTGCGGCCTCTAGCAAGTGAGGAAACACAAAATCAGGGCTGAAAGTAAGGAATGATTGATCAGAGCTAAGTATTCTATATCGGGAATTCCATTAGCAGATGATAGAGAAGCAGCCGTGGGCATTGGATTCAGAATTTTACTTTAGACTTTGAGAAGCATTGATGAAGAAACAAAGAGCTTTAGAACAGAAACACAATGACTACAATTAAGGTATTAAGCTGAGTTTCATTTATCCATTCAGTCATTCAACCAACTTCTGATCACCTCTAGAGAAAGGTGGCTAGGCACAGAAGAACCACCAAGTGTTGGAGTTAAAGCAGTGAACAAGACAGATAAGATCTCTGCCCTCTTTGTGGAAGTTAATTCCAAAGACTTAAGTCAAGAAACCAGTTTGTAGAAGCCCTTGTAGAGTACATTGAGTACAAAGAGTGAAGCTGAATTACAAAGTTTAAGGTAACAGGCTAGCTTTGGCAAAGGCATGATGGACCAGTAGCAATTTTGCCTTGCCCTCAATTTATACATCTAAAGTAGTGGGAACTTTAAGTTCTTTAGTCTGGGGTCAAGACTAGTCTTAGTATAGGGGACATTGGGAATACTGAGGATGGCATGTTTAAGTAACATTGTATGTATTGGTCAAGGAAAAACAGGCAAGGGATAGAATACATCACAACCAGAAAACATATGTACTTATATTTCCATTTCCATCTTTATTAGATATGTTGAGTTTATTTCAAGTGCCTCTATAGAACATCTACAGAAAACTAATATTAGAAATACCATGAAAAGGGATACATTTTTAACAGCCTCAATTTTGGATACAATGGAAACCATTTTCTAACAACAAATTTAATTTGTGAAAAGCTGGTAGAATGTTAACTCTAGAATAATTATTTTAAAAGGAAAATTCCAAAATTAAAGGGGAAAGTACTGGAATAGTGCCAGCTAGTATCAGGATTTATACTTTAAAAATGCATAAGAGGCAATTTCCAGTGTCCAAATAAAAATGAAAGTAATAGAAAACTCAGATTTCAGTGTATTATAAATTTAATAAATAAGTTTATACAGTTGCCACTCAAGGCCTGAAACTGATTTTTGTTTTTTTGAGATCAAACTTCAAACATGTATATGAAATGTAAGAGCAACTTTCTAAGCAGAATTACCCTTTCTGATTTCCTCGGGTTCCTTTTGGTTCTTTAATTTGTATGACTCAGATTATGGATAGGCTGACATTACGAGATGTAATTAATTTACATGCTTAAGTTAGGACTACACCATCCTGTTTCCATCCATTCTTGATCACAAGCATATTAAAAGTGCTGTGCTGGATTATCTTTACTATGAAGACATACTGCAGAAAGCCCTGCAGATAGAGAAAACAATCTAGGGTTTACCTTAGAGGCAGGAAGAATTGCATGTTAAGAAAGCTGCATACGCACTGCCTTTTTGTGCGTTGAGTTCAGCTCAATGTTTTCCTAAACTTTGGTGTGCAGGAGGCGACTATGCAGTATTTAAAATCTAATCCATGTTATGCGTATAATGTGGATGGTATAGGAATTTTCCAGGTGGATTTTTGATATTTTATTTTTACTATTCATGTTGACTTTGAAAAACAACTACAGAGCAAGATTTGATTCAACTGTCTATGGTTAGAATTTTAAAAAAATTTTTGATTCTAATACAACCGAGTTCCATCTACAGAAAGAATGCACATATAAATATGGCTGTCCAGAAGATTAAATATCCTTGTGCTTAAGTATATCTATATTTAATCAAGTCATTGTTTTCTACTACTTTTATAAAATAATAGTGGAATATAATATGTGGTCTTTGGAAGAATGAGAAATCATTCTCACCCATTAAACACAGACCCAAAACTTAACTGTATTTCCATTTTGACACTGACAACTTTTGGGTTTGGAATGATGTGTCAGCTGGGGTCAGTTAACAGAAACCCCTTGAGTTACTGTAGCAGAAAATAATGTAACATGAAGAATTGTGATCTAGGTATTGAAAAATTGACAGGTAGCAAGTGCACAAAGTAGCTACCACTCCTAGGGCTGGGAAAACAAAAGGTTAGAATTACACTTAAAACCCTTGAGGAAGGACTCGACAAAACTGAGCTCAGGTCTGAGTAGGGGGGCCCACTATGTGGCTGGTGCTACCCTCTCTGGGATAGCAGGAAGAGCCCAATGGGACTGAGACACGGACCTCTGCCAGCCAGGTGGTGCTGGTATTTTTGCGACAGGGGTGCGATGAAGATGATTCTCTAAGTGTTGAAAAACAAAACACAAACTAAATTGAATAGCTGTTACTAAAAAGTGCTGTTGCAGGCATGAAGAAGCATGTCTAGGGGACTGCTAATAGGGACAGTAAGTGCATGGGAAGCTAGTGTCAATAAGTAAATCCTTTCTCCCTCCTTCAGGCTTGCAGTCTTCCTCTGTTGCTCCCTACCTTTAGATTCTAAGAGTCAGCAAAGCCAGAAGTATGGTTTGCAGAGTCTCAGCCTCAATGTTGCAAAGTAGGGTTTAGAAGGGTGTGTTGGTGTGGCTCTGAGGAAGATAAAAATCTCTAACCAGCACGAGTGCTAATATTTCTAATAAGAAATCTGGAAAACAATTATTAAATATTTGCACTGAATTTCAAGGATTAAAAAGCAATACTTAAGGCAAGGTAATGAAAATATATTTCCATTCAAGCATAATTTTTCTTATAGCTCCTTCACATTGGCAAAATTAGTTTGCCCTCTTAAATTTTTCAAAGATGTGATTTATGGCCTAACAAGTAATAATTGGTGCCTACTATTGAATATCTGGATGCTGTAGAACTGCCATTGTATGATATTTCTGAGATATAACTTATTTCTGAGAGCGTTAGATTTCCTATGATAGATACTTTTTACTTTTCCAAGATTAATAGTAAAAATGTTGAACATCAAATCATTTTAAAGATAATATTGTCCTAACATTGCTTAAGTATACAATTATTCATAAATAGAGTCAGAAATCATAATTGTCTTTACAGAAAGAAACTAGTTCAGAATACCTTAAGAACTATTTGGAATGTTAGATTTTAAATATTCTATAGCCAAGGTAAAGCAGGTTAGCTAAAATTCCTTTTGTTTCAATTGTTCTTAGAATTAGATTCAAAGAGAAAGAATTTGATAAATACTTAGTGTCCAATAGGCTCTTTCATACAGTTCAAAGATGTAGACTGACACTGGCATCTACCATTCCTAGCTATACTTATTCTAGTATGTTTTGCCAATTGCCTTCATGGTTTCTGCTTCATACCCGTCTGTATTCATAAGTAACTCAATCTGAGATTTTTAGCTTTTTAAAAATAATTGCATATAATCATCAGATTACAGGTTTGAAAGAAATCTTAGTTTTTTTTTTTTTCTTTTTGAGACGGAGTTCTGCTCTTGTTGCCCAGGCTGGAGTGCAATGGTGTGGTATCGGCTTACCAAAACCTCTGCCTTCCGGGTTCAAGTGATTCTGCCTCAGCCTCCCGAGTAGCTGGGATTACAGTCATGTGGCACCACACCCGGCTAATTTTGTATTTTTAGTAGAGATGAGGTTTCTCCATGTTGGTCAGGCTGGTCTCCAACTCCCGACCTCAGGTGAAACGCCCGCCTCGGCCTTCCAAAGTGCTGGGATTACAGGCATGAGCCACCGTGCCTGGCCCAGAAATCTTAGTCTTTTTAACTCAGTTTTGAGATTCTGCCATATACCTGGCACTGTGGTTAAGAGATGGCATATATATGGGAAAAATAGGTATTTCAAAAGCAATTACAAGACTATGTAATATGTACTACCATGGGGGTATGCATGATTTGCTATGGAAACAGAAGGAAGAAGAGACGAATTTCCCTTGGCTAGGGATGTGTTAGGGTTGGAATTGATATCAACTATAGCCTAGAGAACAAAGGGGATTTTCATGCCAACAAGAGTACAACAGGCCATTCAATTCCATCTCTTCCAAACATTTATCAAACACCTTTTATAGGCAGACAATCTGTTAGTCGCTAAGAATACTAAGCTGGAAAAGACTTTTTTTTTTTTTTTTTTTTTTTCTTTGCCCTGTTGTAACTTTCAGCCTATTGGCTGATAAGAAAATGCTGGGGAGTGTGAAGTCACAAACCAATTGTGTTCAGGAACCAGTAAGTAGTTTGACATGACCATAGTGGAGGTTTTGGGATATAGACAATTGGCGAAAAATTGAAAAGGATTCAGTGAAAGATGGACCAGGGATAGAATGTGGATGGATGATACCTTGCTCAATTGAGATGAATGTGTTCAAACAAACCAGGATGATTTTTTTTGTTTTACATATTAGAAAGTTACATTCAGTGGCTGTATACAGAATTGTGTATGGGGAGAGTACAGGTGTGGAGCTCACCTATGAGGATAATGTTTATTCAAATGGGAGATGAGGAAGGTCTAAAAGGCAATGACTGTTGGAATACATGCAAGAACATCTGACATTGTTCTGTGTTTCTGAAGATGTGGAAATGAAGCTCTCTCAGAATTAAATGACAAGATTCCATGGCTATTTGGTAGAAGGAATGGAAGTAGAGACTGAAAGGTCTTGATTTCCAGCTGAGCATCCTTTTCATGGTACCATACCACTCACCCAGCCTGCTGAAATGGAAAAGATTATGAACATCAGGCATTAACCTACCAAAGTAAAGCAAAAGAAAACGCTGAACTTCTCCAATCATATTTTTTAAAATCTGACACACATGTTTATAGTTTATAGGAAATTAAAATATAGTAGAGGCTCTTTAAAGTAACTGCCATTCCTTCAATAAATATTTGTTGAATGAACCACGATCACTTGTCAATAACTGGTATTAATAAAGACAAATATTAATGGTGATCTTTATTCAATAATTTCATAAAATGGGAAGAAAGTGGTAATTTGCCAGTAGGATGAGGGGGGCATAGCAGAGGTCGTCTAACCTTTTGGCAAGCTCAAAGTCAAACTGGTGAATAAGTAACATAAGCTGTGATGAGGGTCATGTGCCATATGTAAATGGTGACCCTTTCTTCCTCCAGTGCTGGTTAGCTCCACAGGCTTCCCAGAGGCCCAAGAAGAGTCTGCCACAGTCACTGGCGTTAATGAATACCATCTCTACCTAAGTGCCCTTTTCAAACTTTTACCAAAAGGAAGATAGTAGACTTTGTTTTCCCTCTGGCTATGAGAGATACAGGGAGGATAACTGTAACATATGCAGGAATTAAGAGACTTGATACACATAGATATTATGTCATGAGGGATTCAGGAGTTAACACCAATATTAATTTTTTTTTTCTTTTTTTGAGATGGAGTCTTGCTCTATTACCTAGGCTGGAGTGCACTGGTGCTGTCTCGACTCAATGCAACCTCCGCCTCCTGGGTTCAAGCAATTCTCCTGCCTCAGCCTCCCCAGTAGCCGGGATTACAGGAGCCTGCCATCGTGCCTGGCTAATTTTTGTGTTTTTAATTAGAGATGGGGTTTCTCCATCTTGGTCAGGCTGGTCTCGAACTCCTGACCTCATGATCCACCCACCTCGGCCTCCCAAAGTGTTGAGATTACAGGCATGAGCCACTGTACCTGGCCCCAATATTACAGATTTATCCTGCCCCACCTCACCACTCTTCATTATTAGAGATGGAAAACGTTGATAATTTAAAAATCAGTAAGATTCTGTCTAATCAAACCATTGGCATTATAATTCACAACTTTGTTAGTGATTTTCTGAAGTAATAGAGATACTCATGCTTGTTTTGCAGTACAGCTACAAGAAAATCATTGTGCTCTGAAATGCTATCTTAGTAACATTGTCTGAATGGATTATAACAGTAATCAAAACCTGCATAGAGCTAGCTACAGGTTTGAACTCTAACATTTTATTGAAGTTAAAGATTCAATTAATCAGTTTAACACCACATTATTAAAAACATAATGCAATAAATCTAGTATTTAAAACCTATCACAATGACTTATTTCTTGATCATTTTTAGTGTGTGACTACTAAATGTGCTATTATGTTCCAATATCTAATTATATTTAATCCAGTCTTACATTAAATATTTAAATTATGGGCAGGTAATAATAGTTTTAACACTCTTTCACCAATCGTGTAAAATAAACTCTATCACACAGAAAAATTCCCTTTTGGAAGTTTGTTGATCCTCCAGTCAAATGTTCTTTCTATATTAAAATATCCCCTGTCTCTCAGTATCGTGCATGAAAGGAATGCCAGAGAAGGAAGTAGGAAGGGGAAGAGTAATTCCAAACCATGGGAAATAGGAAGAAAATTATTGCTTATTTACTAGTCCCCAAAGGTAGTGGAAGGTTGGCAATATTCTCTGTCTGGCAGCATTTGGAAGTATACATAGGCATCTTTTTGGTAGTCAAAATAGTTGTAGGGAATTGCTATATATATATATAGCTAAGAGTGAGGTGGGATAACTATCCTGCAATGTAAAGTACAGTCCTGCGCAACACTGTTGCATGTAAAATACTCACAGTGACCCATAGCAAAATTCTGAGTCTAATTAGGAAGCAGAAGAGATACAACTTAGAAATTCAGGTCTTCTCTGTCCCCAGTAGATACTTCACCACTATATTCGGGCAACACATGATATTAACCTAGATAAAGAAGAGTACATTACTGTGGAGAATTGGATTCAAGGAGGAGGTAGGGAGGAAAGATTAGTGCAGCTGAGTGGGCAGTGGACAAGTCTGACAAGAATGCCCTGTAAGTGTGAGAGCAGAGAAAGAAAGCTGGTTGCTGTTAGGAAATTTCCATCACCACACACTGTTATGCTGCCATACCCCAAGGCAGCATTACTAGTATTGTCAAACAAATCTGATGCCCTTACTACTATAATTAGAGGAGTGCTTATGTTTCAGGTTGGGTTTTTGTAAAGCCCATGTGGGGAGGAGAATTTGCGTGAAAGTAGTTTATTAAGGAAATGTTCTCAGGGATGGCAAGGAGGTGAACAAGAGAAATAGAATAGGAATGGGGAAGAAATCATGCAAGGAGCAATTGCAGGCGAAGTCCCAGCCTCAGCCTGGTTCTGCAGGAAAACCTGGGCCTAAACTATGCTTCAGCTTCTTGCAACTTGATACAGAGGAGCTGGGTTTTTGTATTCCAGTAGTCTTCAGTCATCGCCTTAAGATGTCATGAGGGATTCAGGAGTTAACACAAATGTTAGATTTTTCTTTTTTCTTTCTTTTTTTTTTTTTTTTTTTAGATGAAGTCTTGCTCTATTACCTAGGCTAGAGTGCACTGGTGCTGTCTCGACTCAATGCAACCTCCGCCTCCTGGGTTCAAGCAATTCTCCTGCCTCAGCCTCCCCAGTAGCCGGGATTACAGGAGCCTGCCATCGTGCCCGGCTAATTTTTGTGTTTTTAATAGAGATGGGATTTCCCCATCTTGGTCAGGCTGGTCTCGAACTCCTGACCTCGTGATCCACCCACCTCGGCCTCCCAAAGTGTTGAGATTACAGGCGTGAGCCACTGCACCTGGCCCCAATATTACAGATTTATCCTGCCCCACCTCACCACTCTTCATTATTAGAGATGTGTGACATAAACACCAAGGCACTTCTGGATCTCTGTTCTTATGGGCAAAGCAGCTTTACTAGCCTGAAGACAGTCATCCAAAGAGATGTAGATACAGAAGTTTTAAGAAGCAAAGACCACAAAAGTCAAGGACACGGGCAAGCAGAAGTGTTGATGGAATCTTAGTGGATCTGGATAAAACACTGACAATTTTTTGCTATAACCTCTAAATGGCTAACTTTCAGAAGATTACGTGGACCCCATTAAGCACTTACCTGAATAATTAATTTTAAAACCTCTCTCATTGTACTACAGCTAGAGTTATAAGAAAAAATATTTTCTAAAACAAAAAATTCAGAATTACAGCATTAGAGAATCTTTTTTCAAATGTTAGCATTCCTGCTTCTTAACTTTACATTTTTCTGTGACAAAATAGTTTTCCAAAGAGTATACTTAATGACTTGTGCAGATGAATTCTGAATGGTAACCACAGGGCTCTTGGGCAAGGGATCATTTAAATTTTGAATTCTTGTCAGACACATCAATCCATATACATTTCCCCAACTAGGGTATCAGAAGTGTAGTCAAGTGAGTTTTGTAATGATACTTCTTTGCTTACATCTGGCTGCAGAAACCTCTTAAGACTGATTCTGCATCAGAATAATTGCTAGAGGGAAAAGGGAGGCTGTGATTATGAAATAACACTGTTACCCACTGGCATCCCATTGTATCTTAGTTGAAGCTTTGTGGCACTTCTGTGTCTATTATTTGATTTTAATTGGCAATGGTATTGATTATAAATCATTTGAGATAATATAACTTTTATCTTAAAGTTTAAATGTACCTAGAGGCTACAAAGAGATGCCTGTGTTCAATGAAAACATTAAAGTAATAGTGTAAGTAGTTGAAATGTGCCCCATTTGGCACAGATGAGTGTCACCTATGGTACAACTCAGTCAAAAAATGAATGTAGTTGAAACCAAACTGTTCAACAGCTCCAAATTTAAGAAACATTTATAGAACATTCACTATGCAATAGACAAAAATGCTAGTTTTAGTAGGGGATTAAAAAAAAAAATCTTTCAACCAGGAGCTCATAAAGTAGCGAGGAAACATACAATAATTGAATTCAAGTCAGATAATGGCAATATGTAAATAAGGGACATGAACAAATGACCGAGAGACCACAAGATGAGGAGGGACTTTTTCTGGAGTTGGTCATAAGGGAATGGCAAGGCACATGGGAATCAAGGAGGAATTCACTGAAACACAGCCTTGAAGAAAAGTGTTGGTGGAGTGGAAGGTTATTAAGACGAGAACACAAAAATAGAATCTATAGAATAAGAAAGCACTAGGGGGCAACTGGGGTTGGAGTACTTACAAGAACGGTTTGGGAATATAACTAGTTGTACTATATAGACTAACTTGGATAGCTGTCAAGATTGGAGAATTATAGGTGAGACCATTTTAGAGTTTATTATAATGGGTATTTTGTATCTAGAGTCAACAGGGATCAGTATTGATGTAATTAAAGGCTGTGACAAGAATGAGGTGAAAATAAGTTATGTCTTAGGGCTGAAAAATTGAGAGGATGGTGGTATCATTGGATATGGTTAGAAATAAGCAAAACTATGATGGGGAAGTGATTTGTATTTAGGATATATTGTCTTTGATGGGATGTCCAATAATCTCTGGAAAATATGTCTCGATCTGAGGGGAGATGAGTGTGTGTGTGATAGGCATAGCAGTGAGAGTGTCACAGGCAAGATACCACAACTAAAGTAAATGGTTTGGGGGTAATCAGTATGGGTTTAAGCCATGGGGGCAGATGATATGGCAAAAGGATATTATACACAGTTAAAAAGGAACCCAAAACCAAGTCTTGGAGAATTCACATCTAAAATATGTGCAGATAGAGAAGCCAGCAAAGAAGTGTTAGGAGAAGTCACAGGAAACTGTAAAAGTGTGTGGTCCCAGAAGCAGCAAAACGGGAAACATTTTATAAGTAGGTGATGACATTGATCAAAGGAAGTGACTTAATAGAAATTTACTTAGGATCTGAGAAAAGACCATTCGGTTTTCTGATTGCTTTGACTAAATTTAAAGTAACAATTTCAGGGGAGTAGTAGACCATAACCTATAAATGCATTGATGCATTTATTCATTCACTCACTAATTAACTTACCCAATAGTCATTCAATTATTCTTCGGTGCTTAGGACTGGGCCTGGCACTGGATTACAGTGAAATTAGAAGTAGATAAACTGGTAGAGATAGCCAAAAGATAACTCCTTACAGAAGGGAAAAGAGTAGGAAATTATCATGGAAACACTTTTGATAGTTTCTCATAGCGGGTTGAGAGTATCCTAAGGTTATAGCAGCGTAGGCTGGATGAAAAAGGAGAAAATACAGATGAGGCAGGACAGGACCTGGGGAAATTCAGGTGTAACTAAGAGGAGATTGAAGTGCTGGGAGATAGGGTAGTCTGTTAAATAGAAACATAGGCAATAGTAAATCGGGGAACCAGAAAGAGTTCAAGAGTCGATGAAGAGAGACAAGTATCAAGGTCTCAATCGAGAGGGCTGTGATTCGAGGCAGAGCCCCCATTCCAGAGGGAACTTAGCATACTTTGCTGGTTTTCTATTGCTATGTAACGAAACACCCCAAATACAGTGGCTTAAAATAACATTTCTTGTATCTCTTTATCTGATTTTGTGAATCAGGAATTCAGCCGTGTTCGGCTTATTGATTATTCTACTCTGTGTGGTGTCAATTGACATCACTTGGCAGAATTCAGCTAGTGGATGTGCTGTCTGGAGGGTTCAAGACAGGTTCATTCAGGTTTAATGCCATTGTGAGAATGGCTGAAAGGCTGAGTTCAGCAGGGACTGTCAACCAGAGGACTTGCACATGTCTTCTACGGCATGGTGGTTTCAGGGCAGTCAGTTTTTATGCATGGCATCTTAGGGCTCCCAGAGTGAGTATTCTAAGAAACCCATAAAGAGGTTAAAGGTTACTAATAATGATCTAATCTTGGAAGACCTGTAACATCATATTTGTTGCATTCTACTTGTCAGACAAGTTGCTAAGACAAGTTGAGCTTTAAGGGGAGAATTAGATACTGCCTCTTGATGAAAGAAGTGTCAAACAATTTTGTGGCCATCTCTAGTCCATCATAGCTGCAGTAAATTTCCTACTCCTACCATGGTTCACTCAGGTATTGAGTGATCTGTATCTCACAGGAGGAGAGTGTCATTGACTCTAGCTGAGAAGGGCAGAAGAAAGAAGATCCTGGCACAAACAAGCCAGGCGAGAGAGAAAACTTGCAGTTTTCAGGAAAGAAAAGAGATGCTTCTTGGCAGGAAACAATTGATGGTAGCCAGAGTTCAAGGCTCATGCTGACCCTTCATTCTTCCACATTTTCAAAGCTCAATCTTTGTATCAATAGAGAATATCAGAAAACTTCCTTGGGGAATCTTACTTTAGCTCCCTGTAAAAATGAACTTGTTGCAATGTTCTACCCTCAACAATGAGTGAACAGAGATTTAAGAAAAAGACATGAAAAGCTTATATGTTCTTTTGTGAAAGTGTCAGACACTTTGTTTTGTTATTAATGTGAAAATTGGCCATGACGGTTGCTGCGAGGGATAGACTAAAGGCCTTGCAACTCAAATTGTGGTCTGCAATCTAGCAGCATCAGTTGAGGTTTTGTTAGAAATGCAGATTTTCAGGCGCTATCCTAAACCTCACATGAGTCTACACTTGAGAGTGCATCTTCAGAGGTTTCATGTGCAAACAAATGTTGAGAAACTCTTATCTAAGGGGTATTTCATGATTCAGATCACTGCAAAGGACGTGTTAGGTTCCTATAGATCTATTTGCCTTACGGGACATCTAATTTTTTTTATTATAAAACTGCCATAGGTTTTATTTTATTCTACCTTAATTGATGTGGATCATTGGCAAATACCTTAATGATACATTTCATAGGTAAGATCAGTAGAAACAAGATTGACAATTAGTCTTACTGATAAACAACTATGCTTTCTACCAATATTTAAGTCACGTTCAAATGATTAAGTCTCTGGGATAATGGGAACTATGAAAAGGGGTTTTATGGTCATATCTTTTTGAGATTACTAATCATTGTTTTTGCTCTACTAGTTAAAAGGGTTTCTTTATACTAGGGGTTCTCAAAGCCTTGAACTTGTAGCATATTCTAAAAATTATTTGAATACTGAATATATATTTAAAAGCATTTCTGAGGATATTTATCCATGGAAAACACCTTTTAAAAATACTTCCTTAGACTAAGAAAGTGATACAAACTATTGTATTCACCTTGATTCTCTGGAAATCAGTACAGAGCTTGTTTGGAGCCTAGTTCCTGTAACTTTCTTCACTGAGGAATTGGCCATATAGACTTAATCTTGTATACTTACTTTCTGTTCTTGATCCCCATGGGTTATATTTAGGCTTTTTATATACTTGGCTTTCATCGTACAGGCCTCAAATTCATTGTAAAATTTGGGAAGGTGCCACTCATAAGTAGATGAAATATAATAGCTACATTTATTTACTACTTACTGTATACCAGGCTCTCTGCTTTATGTGGATGATTGACCCCATAAAATAACCTTGTAAGACATGGACGACTATTCCCATTTATCAGATGGGCAAACTAAGGGTCAATAAAACTAGGTAGCTTTTCCAAGATCACTGTGCTGGTAAGTAAAGAGACTCAATACATCAAACTCAGAATTGTCCTCCCTCCTCAGATCTAGATGAAGATGTGAATGCAGGCTGACTAGATTATCTTCACACTTGACTCTCTTTACTGTATCAGTGGAAAAAAAAATTACTCTAGAAAAGGGGGCTTTTTTTTTTTTTAAACTTAAGTACTTGCACTTTGAAGTTTAGATTACAACTCCTGCCCAGTATATGCATCTAACAAATTTGAAAGCTATCACTGTTAAGGGCTTTGAATAACACTTGTTCTCCATTTACAAACTAATATAACACTTGTAAGTATTTCATATAGCAGCCATAAATTCAATAAATAGCTCTTTTCTTTTTAAGGACTGTATTTCAATTATCTGACAAAACCTCCCAAGCAATATCAAGAAGTTGAAGAAAAATTACGTGGAACAGAGTTAATCCTATAAAATCCACATTAGCATCCTTAATATAAAAGCCCATTAGCTTGCCATCACTGAAGGAGTAGAAAAATACAAGGTGATGTCTAAACCCTTCAGGTGCCATGGATCCCTTCAGCAGTCTGGTGAATCCTGTGGAGATCTTCTGAGAATACTTTGGGCTTTATATACTTGACTTTCATTGTAAAGGTCTGTTTATAATAAGATAATATATAAAATACATAGTTTATAACATGAACTACATAGTTACAAGGCCCGGGAGCTGTGGCTCACACCCGTAATCCCAGCACTTTGGGAGGCCGAGGTGGGCGGGTGGATCACTTGAGGTCAGGAGATCAAGACCAGCCTGGCCAACACTGTGAAACCCCGTTTCTACTGAAAATAGAAACATTAGTTGAGTGTGGTGGCACGTGCCTATAATCCCAGGCTGAGGCAGGAGAATTCCTTAAATCTGGGAGGCAGAGGTTGCAGTGAGCAGAGATGGTGCCACTGCACTCCAGCCTGGGCGACAGAGCGAGACTCCATCTCAATACAGTTATAAAAAAAAATCGTATGGAAATACAATGACATTATTAAACTTACACTAATAGATATGATTATTTTTAATGCGTTAACAAGATGTAGAAGAGTTTAACAGCCATAGTTATTTCCAAATAGTGATCAATGTAAGCAATGTATTGAGACATTTTGGCATGAGATGTTGTGTGATATAAAAATGTGATTGTGACAAAATCTCAAGTATTGTAAATTATATCTAATTGCCTAAAATCATAAAATAATAAATTTCTATTAGATTTTACAGAAAATAAAGATGTGAGGTTTTTTGGTTTTTCTTATCCAAGTTCAGGGATCTCTGAAATCAGGCCATGTGTTTCTTGGTCTTGTACCCGTGAACTTCAGATTGAAAATCTTTCTTTTAGTTTAGGCTAAGATAAAGTTCGTTTCCTTTTATTTGATGACAGTTATATATAACATATTATTACTTAATTTTTATTCAACTTTGGAGGGAGCAATGGGTGTTGGCTAATTTTTAGTAACTACTCTTAGCTTTTACAGTGTTACCATTTTATGTTTGCATTTTTTTCCCTAGCCTTATTTAGATTCTAGACACAGAATTAGGAGACACTGAGTGCTGAGAATATCCTTAGAGAATAACCACTGTAACCTACTTCATTTTCATATAAGAAATGAATGCTCAGACATGTGCCTTGATGTACTCAAGGCTACTCAATCAGTGGTAAAGCTGAGCCTAGAATTATTTTCTCAAAATTGTAGTCCTCTGTACACTTGCATCAGAATTACTGGGCAACCCATGTCATAATGGGCTCATCCAGGTGGTTCTAATATATATTAAAGTCTGAGAAACAGGCCTGAGTCTAGCTTCAATGTCTACTCTTTCACTCTAATGCCTACTGCCTGCCATATCTAGATGCTTGTGTGTACGTGAATGAGGAGGGAAGAGAATTAAAATCCTAGAGATATTGGTAGCCAATTATCTCAAAAGCACAAATTAAAGGTCAGCTTTTAAATGGAGGAGGGGGCCTTACTCCCATGACATTTGAGCAAAGCAGGAAAGGGTTCATGATGAAATGCCATGTGTCCTGAGGACCTACAGGGCTGAATCATATGACCACTTCAGGAATTGCATAGCAATCAAAAAGGGAACTAAAAGAATGGGAGGCTGGGTAAAATCAGGACTAACAATTGATAAAGCAATTATGATCAACAGTGAGTGAGAGATTTACCTGATGGTGAGGTGGTAGCCACCACTAAGTTTAGTTAAGAGTTTAAAATGAATGGATGAGGCGCTGGAGTCTTCCCATTGCTTCTGCCCTCCTTCATGTCTTCTGACAGGAGCCATAGAGATCTTTATAAAATGCAAATTACATCATAACTCTCCTACCCAAAGCCTGCAAAAGCATCTCTATTACATTTAGTTTAACATCTCTACTCTGGTTTACCCCTTATCCCTCTTTGACCACTAACTTCATTTAGCACCCACTTCCCCTATTTCCCTTTGTGCATCTCATGCCTTCTATCTGTAATTCTATTCTTCCCTTTTTTAAAAAACATCTCATCTTTTAGATCATACCTTGAATTTTATCTCTTCAGAAAGGGCTTCCTAAAGCTTAGCCTTAAAATTATTTTTCAGTTAACTTTATTTATATTTTAGCATGTAAAATGTTGTCATCTCTTATTTGTTCATCTTCTTGAGACAGTAAGCTCCAGAAATGCAGGAACTAAATCATTATTCAATCTAACCTCATGTGATATGTCACATTGTAGATAATATTTGAATTTTAAAAAAGGGACAGAAGTTTCAAGAATAGTATACTGTGGTTTAAGGCAGCAGTTCACTGTGTGTGATCCATGGGGTAGGATGGTTCAAAGTAGGTGAAAAAGCATGAACTGGCCATGAGCATGGATGCAAATTGATCAAAGTCATTGCAGCTTAGCAGGTCAAAAAACTATGAGGTCAGAACATCAGTTAAAATGTTCAATAGCATTTGGTCATGATGGCATTACCAACCTTTAAATTTAAAGGGACTTAAGTCACATCCAGAAATTGGGGATGACAAGCCAATAGTCATCCTCTCTTGAAGTCGAAGTCTTCTGCTGATACAGGTAATCATTCTGTCTGTTGATATCTATCCCCATGTCATCACCAAAGATGACTGGGATCCAGTCAAGCCCTTGGATATCATGTCCTCCCTTGTGTCCTTTTCATACCAATTTAATGGTGCCTGGAGTGCCCAGAAGCACCCTTTCAGTCTAGCCTGCTTTGACACCTGACTCATTCATGCTTACCCTACTTGCGCTAGTGTTACGATGGGGAGGAGGGGATGACTTGAGTGGATTTGACCTCCCAAACCATATTCTAGCAATCAAGGTACATCTTAACTCTGGAATTCTCCTAAGCCTATATAAGGTTTCTGAAACTTAGTCTCAGAGTGGGAGTAGAGTGATACAGTAATTTGTCAGCTTATAACAATGACTATGTCTTACCACAATCCATTATATTGTTCTTGTTCCAGTTGAACAGCTAGAATTTGAAAACCATTTCCTTTGGAATGAATCAAACTGTTATCTTATACAGTCTTCCCAGCTCTTATTTATGAGATGATAGATAATGTCATTGGTGCTCAATATACTAATGATTTTTTCAATGCAGGGCTCTAATCTTATCAATAGATTCCAGATAATTACTGAGAAACACAATATTTGACCCTTGATGACTCTTTCATTGTATTTTTATAGTAGCACGCTTGAGGAAGTACGCATACATAGCTTCCAAGAATGAGGGAAGGCATCAGTTAATATGTCAAAATAGAAACCTCCCACATGATCTGAAGTATGGGGAGGGCGGGGAAGAAGACAAGCCTTAAGCCTGTTTACCATTGCAGGTAAACAAACATGAAGGTCAAATTCTAAGTAAGGAGAGTTTGTTATGGAATAGCTGAGACTGAGGGCATTAAGACAACCATTCAAAATACTCCAGGGTTTCAGAAGACACTGAAGAAAGAATAGGGAGATGAACTGTTGGTGAAGCAGAGAGGAAAAATAGACGAAGATGAAGAGGAAAAAAGAGAGAGAAAAGGCTGCAGGTTGGAGGAGGGTGGGTCTATCCAAGGCTGAGATCAAAGCTTACAGGAAGGATGCAGGGGAAGAATATTTTATTAATGGTAAATAGATTACAAAAATTCTGTAGTTTGTTCACTCTGATGGTTTCTTTTGCTGTGCAGAAGCCCTTTAGTTTAATTCTATCTCACTTGTTAATTTTTAGTTTTGTTGCAATTGATTGATGTTTTTGTCATGAAATAAAAATCTTTTCCTGTGCCTATCTCCTCAGTGGTATTGCTTAGATTTTCTTAAAGGGCTTTTATAGTTCTGGGTTTTACGTCTAAGTCTTTAATCCATCTTGAGTTAATTTTTGTATAAGGTGTAAGGAAGGTGTCCAGTTTCAATTTTTTGCATATGGCTAGCCAGTCTTCCCAGCACTATTTATTAAATAGGGAATCCTTTCCCCATTTCTTGTTTTTATCAGGTTTGTCAAACATCAGTTGGTTGGTGATCTTATTTCCAAGATCTCAGTTCTGTTCCATTGGTCTATGTGTCTGTTTTTCTACCAGTACCATGATGTTTTGGTTACTGTAGCCTTGTAGTATAGTTTGAAGTCAGGTAGCATTAGGCTTCCAGCTTTGTTCTGTTTCCTTAGGATTGTCTTGGCTATATGGGCTCTTTTTTGGTTCCGTATGAATTTTAAAATAGTTTTTTTTTTTTTTTCTAGTTCTGTGAATAATGTTAATGGTAGTTAAATGGGAATAGCATTGAATCTATAAATTACACAGTATGGCCATTTTCACAGTATTCTACCCATGAACTTGGAATGTTTTTCCATTTGTGTCCTGTTACTTCCTTGAGCAGTGGTTTGTAGCTCTCCTTGAAAAGGTCCTGCACTTAGCTTGTTAGCTGTATTCCTAGTTACTTTATTCTCTTTGTAGCAGTTGTCAATGGGAGTTCATACATCGTCTGGCTCTCTATTGTTTGTATATAGGAATGCTTGTGATTTTTGCACATTGATTTTTGTATCCTGAGACTTAACTGATGTTGCTCATCAGCTTAAGGATCTTTTGGGTGGGACGATGGAATTTTCTAGATACACAAAAGAGGCAGTTTGACTTCCTCTCTTCCTATTTAAATACCCTTGATTTCTTTCTCTTGCCTGATTGCCCTGGCCAGAATTTCCCATACAATGTTGAATAGGAATGGTGAGAGAGGGCATCCTTGTCTTGTGCTGGTTTTCAAGGGGAATGCTTCCAGTTTTTGCCCATCTAGTATGATACTGGCTGTAGGTTTGTCATAAATGGTTCTTAGAGATATGTTCCATCAATACCTAATCTATTGAAGGTTTTTAACATGAAAGGATGTTGAATTTTATCAAGACTTTTCTGCATCTATTGATTCCTTTGCATTCTTTCTTCTCTAATCTTGTCTGCTTGTGATATTTCAGCAGATAGTCTTCAAGCTCTGAAATTTTCTTCTGCTTGGTCTATTTGGTTATTGATAATTGCAGTAGCATTGTGAAGTTCTTGCGTTTTTCAGCTCCCTTGGGTCATTTGTTACTCTCTAGACTGATTCTTCTGGTTAACAGCTCCTGTAATGTTTTATCATGGCTCTTAACTTCTTTGCATTGAGTTAGACTATGCTCCTTTAGCTCAGCAAAGTTCGTTATTACCCACCTTCTGAAGCCTACTTCTGTAAATTCATCTGTCTCAGCCTCTGCCCACTTCTGTGCCCTTGCTAGAGAGGTATTGCAATCACTTGGAGGAGAAGAGGCACTCTGGCTTTTTGAGTTTTGGGCGTTTTTGTTTTTTGATTCTTTCTCATCTTCATGAGTTTGTCTAGTGGCAATCTTGGAGGCTGTTAACCTTTGGATGAGGTTTCAATTGGGATTTTTTTGTTGATGCTGTTGTTGCTTTCTGTTTGCTTTTTTAACAGTTCCCTCTTCTGTAGGGCTGCTGCAGTTTGTTGGGGGTTCGTTCCAGACCCCATTCACCTGGGTCCCTTCTGTACTTGGAAATGTCACCTAAGGAGGCTGCAGAACAGCAAAGATGGCTGCCTGTTCCTTCCTCTGGTATCTCTGTCCGTGAGGGTCACTGACCAGATGCCAGCAGGAACCTTCCTGTATAAGGTGTCTGGTGACCCCTGTTGGGGGGATCTCATCCAGTTACGGTGCATGGGATCCAGGACCCACTTAAGGAAGCACTCTGGCTGCCCCTTGGTGGAGGAGGTTTGCTGCCCTGGGGGAATCCCACTTGTCTGGGCTTCCCGGATTCTTTAGAGCCAGCAGGGGGAAAGACTAAGTCTGCTGATCTGTGGAGACCATGGCCACCCCTCCCGCTAGGGGCTCAGGTACAGGGGAACTGGAGTTCTTTTCCTAAACCCCTGGCTGGAGTTGCTGGAATTCCTGCAAGGAGGCCCTGCCCAGTGAGGAGGGATGGGTCAGAGTCTGGCCTAATGAGGCAGTCTGGCCATGATTTGCCATAACTGGTGTGCTGCACTGCAGGGAATTCCTCCTGGATTCAAACTGTCCAGTCTCCCCCACACCTGCAGGGAAAAATGGTGGACTGGAGCTGCAGTAATGGCTGCTGCCCCTCCCCACAGGAGCTCAGTCCTCTGAGGAAGCCGGTAGCCACTGTGATGGCTGCTGCCCCTCTCCACGGCAGCTCAGTTCTCTTAGGTGGCAGGCAGCTACAGTGATTGCTGCCACCCCACCCCGGGAGAGCTCAGTCATTTGATGTAACAGGCAGCAACAGTGATGATGGCCGCCCTGCCCCCGGAAACTCAGCAGTCTTAGGGAGTCTCCAGCCAAGTGGCCTCCGAGAATCTGCACGGCTGTGCTTGGGACCCAAGGCCCTGTTGGCATGGGCTCACAAGCGGGGTCTCCTGATCCGCGGGTTGCACAGATCTGTGAAAAATGTACGATTTCCCAGGCAGGGTAGCACACTGACTCACCACCACCCTCGGCTGGGAGTGGGAGCTCCCCTTGTCGCATTTGGCTCCCAGGTGGGCCACGGCACCACCCTGCTTTTCCTTGCGCGCTCATGCCAACTGCCTAGTCAGTCCCAGTGAGAGAACCTGGAGACCTCTGTTGCTGGTGCAGAATTCACTCACCGTTTTGGTTCTTCTCAGTGGGAGCCTCTGACTGCAGCTGTTTCTAGTTGGCCATCTTGGCCTCTCCCCATATTTTTCCATTTTTAATGGAACTTAAAGTTTTTGCTTAAATTCCCATATTGGATATTATAGTCTAAACTCAATAGAAGGGTAATGTGGACTGAGCCATATTTAAATTTAAGGTTCAAGGAGGTAGGTAATTCAGTCAGGTGAGTGAGCACCGATCTTTTAAAAAGTTGGTAACTATTTGATTCCACTTTTCAACCTGATAATGATATTTTAAACCAAGGTAATTTCAATTTCCTTTTGGTTCAATATTTTTGGAAAGTTGCTATCCTTGAAATTATTTGTACAGGATTGTTTACAATTAGCAAATGTTTGCTGATAAAGATGAATCACTTAATTAGGTACCTTTTATAGTTAAGTCATGTAATAACAGCACTTGGTAAAAACTTATATTTAAGTAGTTATAACTAATTTTTCCTGTTGTTGAAAAGACAGGTGCCTATTAAGATTTTGTAATAGGGCAATTTTAAATTTTTTCTTTGAGCTTTGTAAGAAAATTGTCAATCCTAACTATTTTTCTTTGGCTGTTATTCAACTTAATTTATTTTAAAATGCATTTTTCTAGAAACACTAACTAAAGGTGACAGTTTCAGTTAACAGGGAACTATTTTTGATTTACTATTTTTGTTTTGGAAATGTCTGAATAAACCACTGGAAATTATAGCTTATAATGAAGAAAACAAGATAAACACACGTTTTTATCTAAAGTGACAGTAAAAATCTAGCAAATGGGAGAAAAATAAAGTCCACTTTTTTTTTTTTTTTTAATTCTCCAAGTGAATGTCAAATTGAACATATTGGGCAAGAAATACAACCTTAGTTGCATTTACAATATAATAGCTACAACAGAGGAGTTAAACACCGAGTCTTACTAAAGGTAGCTTTAGAAATATTTGAAGGTTGTCCGGGTACGGTGGCTCACGCCTATAATCCTAGCACTTTGGGAGGCCAAGGCGGGTGGTTCACGAGGTCAGGAGTTTGAGACCAGCCTTGGCCAATGTGGTGAAACCCTGTCTCTACTAAAAAATACAAAAAGTAGTTGGGCATGGTGGCGTGCACCTATAATCACAGCTACTGAGGAGGCTGAGGCAGGAGAATCACTTGAAACTGGGAGACAGGGGTTGCAGTGAGCTAAGATCACCCCACTGCACTCCAGCCTGGGTGAAAGAGCGAAACTCTGTCCAAAAAAAAAAAAGTGTATGTGAGTGTGTGTGTCTGTGTGTGTATATATATGTATATATGATAGATATGTATATATAATATATAATAAGCTTGACACTGTATTTAAAAAAAATTCTATGAAGCTGACAAAACTATAGCTTCATTAATTCGTTTTTGCAAGGCTGCGTTAGAGGAACTGTATAGAATATAATGACTATGCTCTTTTCTATAGCACTTGAGTCAGCTCTCTAGAAACTGACTTTTGCCCATATTCAATTTCAGCAGTAAAATAATTTCTAGCTTGAGATTTCTCACAAAAATTCCTAGGGTTCTTTTAAAAATTTTATAAACATCTTTATAATGTGGCTTAATTTTTCAGACATCTTTCTCCTGTTTAGAAACAAATATTCATATATATATGGACACATATTAGCTATTGCTGTGTAATAAGCCACCTTGAAACTCAGTAGGTTAAAACAACCAACATATTATTTCAAATACATATGTTAGCCAGGAAGTTATTCAGCTTACTGCTAGGATGATTGTAGTTAGCTGGGGGTTGGCTAGGAGGCTTTGCTGATCTCAGCTCAGCTATGCAAAATGTCTGGCTGTCTGCTAGCCTGGGATAACCTCATCTGGGACAACTAGGGCAACTTGGCTCTGTTTCACTTGTCTCATCCTCCTGCAGTCTAGCTCTGGTGTGCTGTTAAGGTAAATGCAGAATCGCTTCTCGGCCTTTTGGCTAAGATCAAGTGTGGGGTAAATGCAGAGGCATGAACAAGAGAGCGAAAGTGTTCAAGCTCTTTTGAGGCCTACATTTGGAAGAGGAAATGCCAGCATTTCAACTGCACTCTATTGAAAAAAAATGAGTCAAATGCCAACCCAGATTTAAGAAGCAGGGAAATAGATACCAACTTTTCATGAGAAAAGCAGCAATGCTACATTGCAAAGGGTATGGATTCAGGAAAGGATGAAATACTAGGCCCAATGTCGTAGTTACCATTCAGAGCAGTTGCTCCTGAATAGTATGGCTTCCTTGCCAAATATTTTCCCATGCAAATAATTGATAAACAGTGTCAATATTAGTCTTTCCTAAGCAATACTATGTTAAAATGTCAAAGTATGAATTAAAAAATGCAAAACATGGTAAGAGCTTCTCAAAATTAGATATGTTTGAAAGGGTGAAAACAAAAGACAAGCGGACATTTGCCTAAGCAGCTTTGGGTGGTTAATCAAGTCGGTACACTTGGATGGGGTGTCTTGCACCTCTCTAGTCTCATCTTCCATCCATCCACTTGTCTTATGTTCCAAGAAGTGGCTTATAGTTCTTTGAACAGTGTGTCTATTTTATCTGATCCTTAGCATCTGAAGTTTCCTCTGCTTGACGTTCTCTTCCTTTTCCACTTCTACCTGTTGATAACCTGTTCAACCTTGTATATTCTATTCAGGGATTTTCACTGTTATTCTCTCCAGTGAAGATATCTTTTATTTGTGCCAGCACCATACTTACAACAAAAAGTCACTATTAATAGGATTATAACACCATGCTATAATTACATTTGCTTAAATGCGTACCTCCTTCCTAGGCTATGACAAAAGCTGTGAAAACAGTGGCAATATGTTTTTATCTTCTGTCTTCCCATTTTTCTTAGGACACTGTGATGCCTACTAGTTAAATTTAGTTGAATGACTATCCCCCTCGTCTGACACATAAGGAAAATAAGCCAAGTGCTATGTAATTTGTCAGTGTTCACACAACTGGTGAAATTTAAATTACAGAACTGTAATAAATAAAGGCCTATTTGCTTCCAGATACTATATTCTTTAACTTACAACTACACTGAATCTCACATGGAAGACTTTCAAGTAAGTAACTGACAAGTTTGAGTGGATCTCAAGAAATGGCAGCACGAAATGCCCTAGTTAAACTTTTTCTTCTGTTTATTACTACCTCATTTAATCGTCATCAACTTCAAGGATTATATTTCTTTGATTTATATAGCCTTAAGTTGTTGTTGAATGATATTTCTTAGTTAATATAAAAAGCCACATTTTTCAAAAATATTAGGGTGAATTATACATTCAAGCAACTTAGCTGGGGCTCTAAAATAGTATTTAGTAATTGAATCTGCTGAGCACACTGGAGTCCTGAGGAGTTAATGAAACCCCCAATGTCAAATGATATAACAATTGGAATTCGGGACTTTGAAGAACTTTCCTAATGTATATGTGTAGAATTATCACTGTGTTATTATCCTTCCATTACAAATGGGACTTACACTTAGGAGCAATTTCATTGGCAGGCTATATAACTGTATCTGACCTTTTGGAAACTACAGAAGAACGAAAAGCTCAACTATCTCTAGAGAAAATACTACGAAAAGGCACAAGTAAAACTCATCTAACCCTTACCCTGAATGTTGTTATAGTCAAAGAAGCCCAGCTTAAACAGCAGTTACAAAGTAAAGAATGGTCTAGAGATCTGTAGATAAACTGCCTAAGTCTAAATTAGTATCTAGCATTTACTTGCTTTGTATGACCTTAGTCAACTTACTTATATTCTGTGTCTGTTTCGTCAGCTGTAAAATGGGGGGATGATTATTGTGAACATTAAAGCAACCCACAAGAAGTACACAGAACTAGGGTGGGCATAAAGTCACCAGTCAATGTGTGTAACTTCCATCTTTCTGATATGAGGTAGAGTCATATAAAAATACTAATATTTGACAATATTTGACTTCAGAATTGGAAATTGCATTAAGTTGGACCTACTGAAAGGAAATAAAGTATGGCGGTGACAGATGCTCTCCTTTAAATATTTTATCCTATGTGACTTTTGACAGAAGCTCTCCTTTAAATATTGTATCCGATATGACTTTCGTCTTTTATGTGTAGCCAATTTCTTTGATTTGGAACTTCCTGTAGAACAGACCCTCACAGGCATGGAAGAAGAAAGAAGGAATAAACCAAGGACGACTTCCAAGTAGGTAGAGGATGGGAATAATTAGGAAGAAGCTATGTCTCATCACCTATATTGTCCATACACAACTGCAGTGTAGGGTAATTGAGAAATTACAAGAATGTTAATAAATACGTTTTACATTTATTAATTAAAGTCATCTTTGGATGCCCTTTGTCCATAATGTTTCCTCTACTAAATCTGAAGCCTGAATACCACTTTTCTTCTCTGCAATTTCCCTGGAACTGAGTACTAATAGTTGATGTTTGTCTAGTGAGCCATTCCACTATGTCATGGTATGTGTGTATTGTGTGTGTGTGTGTGTGTGTGTGTGTATAACACACAAAGTATATATACACAGTCTTTTTGAGGCAGTCTCACTCTGCCACCCAGGCTGGAGTGCAGTGGAAAAATCTTGGCTCACTGCAACCTCTGCCTCCCAGATTCTCTCCCACCTCAGCCTCCCAAGTAGCTGAGACTTCAGGTGTGTGCCGCCACGCCCAGCTAAGTTTTGTATTTTTAGTAAAGGTGGAGTTTCGCCATGTTGGCCAGACTGGTCTCAAACTCCTGGCCTCAAGTGATCTGCCCTCCTCAGCCTCCCGAAGTGCTGGGATTACAGGCATGAGCCACTGGACCTGGCCTATATATTTCTTTTTTGAAGAATCATTGTTACTTGCATGCTTTGAAACAAAGTGCTTCATCTTGCCAACCTTGTCACATACTGTTGCTGTCAGAAAAGCAACCATTGGGATAGATTGTAATTAGCCTTCATTTCCATCACTGGCTATCTCAAATATAAATCATGTATCTGTGTGAATCAATAGAAAAACTGGATTTAGGCCTGGCGCGGTGGCTCATGCCTGTAATCCCAGCACTTTGGGAGGCTGAGGCAGGCGGATCACGAGGTCAGGAGATCGAGACCAGCCTGGCTAACAAGGCAAAACCCCATCTCTACTAAAAATACAAAAAATTAGCCAAGTGCGGTGGCAGTAGCCTGTAATCCCAGCTATTCGGGAGGCTGAGGCAGGAGAATCGCTTGAACCCGGGAGGTGGAGTTTGCAGGGAGCCGAGATCATGCCACTACACTCCAGCCAAGGTGACGGAGTGAGACTCTCAAAACAAACAAAACAAAACAAACAAACTGGGTTTAACTTTCAGAATGTTCAATTTTATAGGGGATATTTAAAGCTGATATAAGATAATTACTACAATCATGGATTGTAATCATTCCACAAATTTTAAAATAACTTTGTGAATTACCTTAATATATAAAAATATAAGATAAAACATTTACCATAATTTTAGTAATATTTGCTTTAGAATACCTGGTAAAATGAATTAGTACTGACCTATCTAACTTAAAGATAAAAAAAATTCAGACCTAGCTTTAGAACTTAGTTTTATTACAAAACATGTTAAAGGTAGACCTGATCAGACAATGAATCACACTGACTTTTGGTTAAGCATACTTTTGGGTTCATAGCATCCCCCTTACAGATAATGACTTGATTTCCATTAACTATGGTGGGGCTTCCTATTTAAAAATCGAATGCACATCTGTTTGAACCATTTATAGTGTACTTGATAGAGTAACATACATATTGGGTTTTAGTTAAGATGCTTTATAAAATGCTAAATAACATTTTATATCTGGAGAGATAAAAACTATTGTATTTTGTTAACTTTGCTCTTGCACACTTGCTAGCTGCAAGGAATAACTTGGCTTTTTCTTGATTATCTTTGTAGCCAGATTTTAGTGCTTTTTTGGTATAGAGAAGTCTCTCAAAGTATTTGATGCTAAGGAATAATGAATACATACTGATTTTATCGGTTAAGGTCCCCACGACATGACAGTATTTTGAGATCACTATTAAAGAAGATGATGGTGTTCCAGTGATATATATGATTCCTGACAATGACATCACCAGAGATAGAAATATGAAGCATGGGAAGGAACACTCAGGCCTTCATGTATTTTCTGATATGTACATCTCTGGCATTGATTTCCTTGGCACAAAGGAAATTGGTTCCCATGTCTGGGGTGGTGAATGTCTTTAGCTTATTTCTTTGGCCCCGCTCTCCACTTCTGTCTTCCTTGGGAGGCTGATGTCTGTGGACTATATCAGCAGTCTCCTTTGCCCTCTGGCTTCCAGTTGGATTTGGCCAAAGAGAGCCTTAGTAAGAGGCGGAGAGGAAAGGAATTCCATCACCCAACATCAAAGCTCCTGTCAGATGATGTTCTCAGTTCTCTCTTTACGTAGTAACTAGAAACCACTCTCCTTTTCATTCTTATGAGTCTAAGTGTAATAACGCTTCTCTATTACTAGTTTCAGTGGTTTCATTACAGCTTCCCTCATTTTTATAAACAGTCTCTTATTAAACTCTTCTCAAATTACCGAAGTCCTGCTATGGCCATACAAATTGCAAAGGAGAGTGTCATTCTCCACCTCCAGGTGATAACATTTAACAGGAGGGAATGTAATTTAGTATATTTATCGAGCATTTTCTATGCTAGGTAACATACCAGACATCTTAAATTTATTAACCCTTTTTAATCCTTACATTTTGAAGTTGGCCCCTTCTGTTACTTTGAGGCCAACGTTACGAGGATAATTTAAGAAGATATGGATTATTTGGTTTAGAAAATTTGGAATAAATGTGCGACAGCTAACACAGAATGTATCTTACAAAGTGCCATGCTAAGTTCACTTAAATCTTTGCAATATCACCACAACATAGGTATAAAGACACATTTTCTTTTTAGAGATGAAAAGAGTATAAGGCACAGAGAAGTTACTTGCCCAAGATCACACTGCAGAGCTGGGAGCTGAACCCAAGGCATTCTTGGTGTACAGTCAACATTCTTATTCATGGCGTCATACCACTCCCCTGTGTTTTCCAAAGCATATTTAATCAGTGACTTTTTTTTCTAAATTATCTCTGCGTAAATCTAATGTATTTCAGTCATTTGTATTGTAATTTGAAATACAAAGCCAGCATTTTTTCTGTTTTTAGGCAATTCAAGAGAAAACTAACCTGTGATGCCACAAGTCGTCATAGTGGCTATTCTTGAGGGGGCTTCTACATAGAGGGTGTGAGGAAGCTCCTAGGATGTCAATCATACTCTATTCCTTAAATCTCGATGCTGGTAACATGAATGTGTTCGGTTTGTGATGATTCATTGAGCTGTACACTTAAGACGTGTACTTTCCTCTATGTATATTATTCCACAACAAAATACTGCTTTATTATACAATACTTTTGCCAACTCATATTTAAGAAAACAAAAAGATCGACTCTGAAAGCTTCCTATTTACATGACAACGGGTTGCCTTATTTTTCTGGGAGCTGGTCAGCAGCGTTCTTCAGTAAGTTTTGAATCCCCAGTTTTGCAATTCTTTGTGGTATTTGCGATATTTTTGGTGTTTCCAATGTCTAGGGATTTGTAATTGCCGAAGTATCTGGACTTTCTTAGTGACAGATATGTCAATGGCTTGACCTTTCTGTAACCAGAAGGTCATGCTAAGTTATCCCTATGTTCTTTACTTTCTACTGAAACGTATTGATCCCTTTTGGATTTTCAGGTCCAAAGACCAATACAACGCTGAAGAATCAGAAACCACTTAAACACCTTCACAAATGCATTTCTCTTCCTTTCTCAAGTTTTTAACTTTGATTCGTTTCACTTTGCTTATGCCACTTACCAACCTACCTATCTGTGTTTCTTTTTGAACACTGTTTGTGCTTCCATATTTCTTGATTTCGTACTAACAAGGATGTGGAAGGATTGTCTCATTTTTAGGTCCTTTCATCTTGTGGTTTGGGTTATCAAAGACAATATATAAGCGGATACATTAAACTGAGGAATATCAGACATCCACTAAGTTCACTTGATAAAGAAAATCTTAATCATAAAATGAACTGAAGACAGAGCCACAGGGTCACCTGGCCCAAGGAGGATTTCATGTTTTGTATGTTTCACAAAATAGTTCTCATACACTTGAAAAGGAAGCCATTAAAGGTTGAATTTTAAAGAAAAAATACTGTTCTTATGGTGTAAAATGCCACCTGCAACAAAGACATCGTGCATGTTGAAGATGAAAGGGGAGAACAAAAGAATACTTAAAAATAGTCAAAAGAACAAGAAAAGGCAGGAAAAAGCAAGTTTCTAAGTACATCCCCTGTACCATCTGCATTTTTAGCAGTTTTAGTAACTGTATAGGGAGTAATGCCTTCCCCTATTGACTTGCACTTTCACAGGGATGCCAAACTAATAAACATTTTACACGCACTCTACACTTTCTAATAGATAAAATATTTTTATATTATCAAAAAGATCTGTAACTGTGTGTGTGTGTGTGTGAGATCTTGCTCCGTCACCCAGGCTAGAGTGCAATGGCATGATCTCTGCTCACTGCAACCTCCACCTCCTGGGTTCTAGCGATTCCCCTGCCTCAGCCTCTTAAGTAGTTGGGATCACAGGCATGTGCCACCACTCCCGGCTGATTCTTGTAGTTTTAGTAGAGACTTGGTTTCACCATGTTGGCCAGGCTGGTCTCAAACTCCTGACCTCAAGTGATCCACCCGCCTCAGCCTCTCAAAGTGTTAGGATTACAGGTGTAAGCCACTGTGCCTGGCCGAATTAAACATTTTTACACCTAGAGTTTGGTCAAAGAGATGTAGACAAATAGCGACAATGAAACATAAAAATCATTCTATATTTATTGAGTGCATACAATTTGCCAAATCTGTATAACATTCCTATGTGTTGCAGTTAAACCTCACAAGAGTGCTCTTGAGTAATTGATCCCCATTCTTTTTTTTTTTTTTTTTAATTATACTTTAAGTTCTAGGGTACATGTGCATAACGTGCAGGTTACA